>NC_135504.1:7405358-7701054 GCF_052857255.1 Amblyomma americanum
TAAGGGCTCCTTCATCATTTGGCTGCGGTCAGCACAGCGAGTGTCGCGGTATTTCGAATACTGCGCTTGACAGGCATCACTGTCGGTAGCAAACATGTAGAAATATGAGGTCCAAACAGCCTATACCATTTATTAAAACATATCGTGTACCTTTCATGCTTTGCCTCATTGCTGTTAAAGAATCGGCTGATCTTTGTAAAATTCCCCACTTTTGCTTTCGACATCATTTTTTATTGCAGAAATGCGAGTGAGTGGAAGCAGAGAAGTTGAGCGTTTCTGCGCGTCACTTGGCCTCGAAAGCAAGGATGTTCTGGCCCTGCTGAAGGGCGAAAAAGATGTGAGGCATTGAGTAACATTCAGGAAGAATTCGAGATTCGATACTGTCGTAAATCCAAAAGTGAACTGTTTTGTTCCCCCCCCCATTTAGGCCTACCCTGTGTCCTTAATGTGCAAATAGTATTTATATCTACCAGGGGCGTATTTATGGGAAATTGTCGGGGGGGGCAGCCAAGGAGTGTGTCATGTTGCACAGTGATTTTAAGCTTTTCTCAAGTAAGAAAATGGAGGACAGTGTGGTTTACACCCTGGAAAATCTCTTGCTTGGGAGGGGGAAACTGTTTTCTCCCTAAATTAATTAAGTGCATTAATCTTAAAGAAAGTTGGCATCAGTGGCCGAGAAAATTACTGGAATATTTAGTTTTCTTCGTGATTCAGTAAGTAAGTTTAGTGAAGTAATTTCAAGTCAAATCATGCCAGTTCTGTGTTTTAGTTATTTCAGAACTTGGGACATCGACAAAAAAGCTTTAAATGAGATGAGACTATTAGTCAGTGAGCAGCAGAAAAGAAAGTGATAAGTGTAGTGTAAAGGTGGGGGGATGCGACTTTCAGCAAAATTTTTTTGATCTCGATATATTTACATAAAATATTTTTGAGATATTAGAAATAATGTAATGACTGCTCTTGCAAAATTTCACTGTTATATTTCCAGAAGATTGTTTTTAATATAAATCTTTCCTCTGATTCTTGCAAATAGGCTGCAGAGTTTAAAAAATGAGGCAGAAAACTAGCTCAGTATTCACTACATTCCTTACTGGCGTGCTACAAGTCAAGACATTCTTAGATTCTTTTTTTTTTCACAAAGCACAAATTTTGATTTAGAATTCTTGTGATGCAGTGTCCGTTGACATATTGAAGGAAATTTAAAATTCGCATATTTGAAAAACAAAGAATTTCTTGACCCACACTATGACCCTAGGAGTGCAACAAAAGAATCGGGTTCAAAATAGATAAAACAGTGGTGAAGAAATCTGCTCCGCAAGGTTAGTATCTAGGCAGAAAACCAAAACGGAAAGAAATGCCAATTGTTTAGGCGTTTCTTCGCAATGCAGAGCCACCACGGTTCACAAAACAATTTTTTTAGAGTACTTCCCAGTCGATTTCAGCAATGAAACTTGAGGACAGCAAAATCTAGGTATGCAAGTGGATACAGCATTTTTCAAAAATCAAATTGTCGGTCATTTTAGGGGGATTTCAAATCAGCGTCCCTCTTGTGTGACCAAAAGAGAACGTCATAGATTAGGTAAAAAAAATGTCGATAATATTCGAGCTGATATTGTCAGGAAAATACATGCGTGGACAGGATGTGTAATTGGCAGGTAGCTAGTGGTCAGTATTAGTACCATGTAATCGGAAACATAGGTAAAGCGATAGGGTAATCAGTTCAAGCATGGTTGGCATGGAAGCTGTTACTGGAGGTCACTGGGAGTAGCCTGCATTCTGCGGTGGACTTAACCAAGGCAGCAACTGTAAATGTGTGGCTGACTGTGCCAATCGTTTCTTCATTTCAGCTGTTTGCACCAGTCACACGGAGGTGATTACGGAGCTGCTGAAAGCGGGTGAGTGTGATCAAGTTGAAATGCTGAGTGCGAAACTGTATCCTCCATAGATGGGGGAGGGATTTATACGGAAGAGAATTGTGCAGAGTGGAAGTGTTCTCCAGGTCTGGTAGAGACAGTGTGTGGAAATGCAGCAGCAACATTGGTGACCCGCTTTTGCCGCTTGCCAGAAGGAAGGCAGGCTGGGCCCAGAGAGAACACAAGCTAAAGGGACCTTTTTATTTGTTGAGACAGCTTGAACATGGATTGTAATCTCAACAGGGCCTGGGACCTGCTTTGAAATTAAGTTAAAACGCCAAGGGCTGTTTCCTGAAAGAAGAAGAAAGCTTGGCTTTGCACTGATATTGAAGGGCCCCGCCCCTAATCTCTAGTTACGGTAGATCACTGTGTGTAAGTCGACCCCCCTTAACTTGCAGCCCTCGCTGATCGTAACAAAGTAGACTCCTAATACAAGTTTGGCGCCTATGGCACCAACCTGCCCCACGCACTTCACTTGTTTGTCGAAAATGTTCCAAACTTGTCTCAGGGACACACCTAATTGTTTATGCAGGCACCGACGTGAACTCGCTGGACAACTCGGGCCGCACACCTCTGCACCTAGCCCAGTCCAAGCTACGTCTTATCAAGGTAGACCTGGCCAAGTCTTCAGAGAACGTCAAGCAGGAAGTCATGAAGGTAAAGAGTTGTCTTAAGCACAGAGTACTTCAAAAGGTCAAGGCACAGGAAGACAGCTGTATAGGTTAGGGAACAAGCACAATATCCTAGCTCATCAGCAAGAGGAAATGAACATAGGCGGTCATGTAATGTGGAGGGAGATAATCAATGGTCTCTTATTTTTATCAGAGTGGATTATATTGGAATGTGAATGTAGCAATGGTGGCAGAGAGTCAGATGGGCCGATGAGGGGGTCTTCTCAATATGGCTTCACTTTCTGCACTAGTTCACAAAAGTGCCGTGCCGGTGCAGTGCCAGTTCTTGCGATGCGAGTGTACCTTGACACTAGCGCTCTCGGTGCAGTGGTAAAATTGAGTGCGAAACTGCAGAAACCTGCTGCGGCCGGGTGTTGGTCAACCGGGGTTTGTTGTGTGGTTTAACATGTGCGCAGGGTTGTGCTACTTGTGTTGAATGCTGTGCATTTGTTCGATGCACCACTTGGCAGCAGTCATGACATTTTCACATTCAATAGTCACGAATTCAACTTCGCCCTTTTTGTTGCATTACGCGAAGTGGTGCGGGTGATCACCAACTCAACGGGACTTTTGGCAAGGTAACACTGAAATGCGTAGACTGTGAATAATAGCCTAGCTCTTGAAATCAGACTGTAAAGCGATGACAGTTGGTGTGCGTGGTTCAGGCTGTCACTGTTCTGCCCAAAGATTTTCCGGCTGTCCACCAATTACAGCTTAAGGTTTGCTTGATAACTGTTTGAACATCGATCGACTTATTTGAACACGACTTGCATTTACTGTCGGCGTATGGTGGCGGTGAAGTGGCTGTCAGAGGCTGACAGGCAAATGCATTGGCTGACTGGTGACCTCAAAACAGTCACTGCTGTAAGTGGAGGTGCGGCTGATGAAGCCTTGTGCTGTTTGCTGATGCAGAGGCCACCTAGGCAAAAATGATAGTCGTAGTGAGTTATCACAAAAGTTGCGATCACCCACGTATTTCAAAACAACAGCACAGTCTGTGACTTTGACTAACGTTTTATTGTGTTGCATGGTCACTGTGGTTGTCTAGCATGGGAGATGTGGCCGTTTCAACGCCATCATCGATCAGCTCTCCTTGGAACCGTCTACTAATTATCTGCTATGGAATGCGTCAAGCACCTTGCACTACTTGCACAAGGAGAGAACTCATGGGGAGGCTAGTGCAGAAGAACGCTCGCACCACGACGTCAAATCGAGTGTCAAAGTGCAGGTGGCATTGGCTGCACTGACAAATCGAGTGTGAGTGTGCTGCACCACTTCAACTGGTGCATAAAGTGCAGCCAAATCGGGGAGACCCAAGATTGCACTGATAAGGTACATTGGTAAGGTGATCGCAACTGGTACAAGACAGGGTTGCTTGGAGGCCATCGGCAGGGGATGTTGTGATGCATTGGATGTATAGCCAGGTCGATGGTGGTGATGGCGAGTGATGTGCTCACTGAGTGTCATCCTTGTTTCATGTGAACCATCGCAGGTCATCGAGATGCTGCAGGTGTACCTGCAACGGAGTGGAAAGTCAGCGGAGAGCGACCTGCTGGGCACCTTCTCTACCAGGCTACGCTTGCATCAGACAAGACAGGAGGTCAGTGGCTGCTCTTTGACTGAAATTTTCAAGTGTGGTAAACTCTGAGCTAAGAATCTCTAGATCCGGACAGGCCGCCATCAGAAACTGAACCTGGCAGTGATCTAGTGAGGCTGGTTATAGGAAACCAGATGCGTAGCATGTGGCGGCTGGAAGACAGGTTTGGACTCAAGATTAGGAAATTTGTCGGGATGAGGTGGCTTCGTGAGGTCAAACCGGCTCACCAGTTTGTGTGAAGCCTGACCTTGAGGGTGACCTTGGGCAAAACATAAATAAATAAATAAAATAAACATTGCCGTGACTGGTATTCGAACCTGCGGCAGCGCGAACAGATCAGCTTCGCTGGCCACTGCATGAGAGTACTATGCTACCGCCGCAACCGATCACGCCTTGTGTTAAACTGCAACGCACTCTCGTGCTGTGCATTGCACATCGTCGTCTTCATCAGCTAATACTATTATGAAACTAATATTCACACTTTAAGCTATGTGACGGTAGTAACAGAAAGATGTGTGCTGCATGCATTGGCGTGGACAACGTTGGGGCAGAAACACGGCACTAGAGCAATTCGCGTTGGCGTTGACAACACTTGAGCGTAGGCACTTAAGCATAGGCCGCCTGCGTACTTTGGGCAAATCGGCATTGACGATGAAAGAGTTGAAGATGCACATAACTGGCTCCCTGGTTCAGTGGACACCTCAATCGCGCTTTCAGGTACGTGGCGGTGGTGTCCATCTGCAAAAAATTGTGCTTTTGCACAATATTTCGTGCTTAGCAATGCTACTCGTCACAGCTGTTCCGCTGCCTTCCCTTCTTTCTCAACAGCAGCATTGCCTTCTTTCCACGTTTATAGCAACTATTTCTCGCCAGTACATGCCATGCAATTCACCTCGATGGCCCAATGTTATCAAGAACTTGGCTTGTTCAAGCAGCTTGTAAGTCTGGTGGGTGAGCTCACTGTATCTCAAAGAACAGTGAAAAAAAAAAAGCGGCACTATAATTGTAGCTTAGCTCGAAATATAAATCAAGTTGCTGTCTGAAGAAGATGATTTAAGTGAAAAAAGAAACGCATTTTATGTATTTGTAAAAATGCGGTAGTATATTGCTTTTGATGGGCGCCAGCATGCAACTCTTGCTAAGCAGGCACAGTGCTGCCAGAGCCACAGCGTTGTTAGCGCTACACGTCATCGCCAAAAAGAGAGAGAATGTGACTGCTAATACACTATTCCACGAAAAGTGTTAAAATTTGCGATTTTTTGCATAATCACTGCAAACTAGGGGCCTTAATCATAGCAGTCTATATTTTAGCATTTGTTCATGTCATTTGCTTGTTAATCATCACATTTGAGTTGTGTGACAGCAGAGCTTGAGAGCGCATATTCTTTGCTTCTTACTTGACCTTTAAATTCACAAATGCTTTGATGAGTGGGCTGAGTGACGACTGTCTGCCAAGCATGTTTGATGAGGGATTACAATGCTTTGTCCAAACTCTGTGGATTCATTTTGTGCGAGTATTTCATTTTTGTTGCTGCTAATTGGTTCGCAGCTGTTTGTGAGATGAGCAGGAAAAGCCCATGCAAAAACGCGTTGCTGCCTAGAAAGTTGGCCATATCCTAATTGTTAGTCATCTCGTTAAAATTGTGCGACGGTAGCACTTTGAAGCCAGGCCAGCTAACAAACCTTTTGTGTCTTGATTGCTTTATGACATTGAACTTAAAAGCTCAGTTTTGCTCTAGGCACATTAAATGGGAGATTAGAATGCTGAGTGTTCCTGTGGCTTCCGTTGCTTTGTGCGAGAACTTTATTCCTATTGTCATAGGTTGTCATTATGCACATCATAGAGTCCAGCATGTGTTCAGTAATGCTGCCCTAGTGCACGTTGGACTCAAAGCTGGTAAAGTGGGGTATAGCAAATGCCGCATTCAAGAATGCTTTGTGCAGATAATGCTCGCATCAGGTGAATTCTGGCTTCAGCTCGCAAATAGGCCGACTCATTTTTGTGGGATTTCTAAGGGACCTCCTGTGTAGCTTGGTTCACGGAGGCTGCACCAAAAAGCACCCGGAGTTTGACCGAGCACGTACCGCTGTCATTCCTTATGTGCACGGCTTGTCTCACAGGCTCGGAAGGCAGCAGAAAAGGTTGGCGTACGAGTATTGTTTTCTGCACTGAACAAGGTAGCTGCCCTGTGTAAGCAGATCAACACTGATTTGGCTCAAAGCACAGTGTGCAACAAGAAGCACCAGCACCGATTTATTGCATGCAAAGCTAATGTCTACGAAATTCCACTTTCATGTGGCGGGCTACAGATCAGACAAACCGGGGAGTGCATTAATGGCAGGTTGCAGGGGCATGCCAATTCACTAGGCAAGCCAACTGGTTCTGGCCTTGTATTTCATTTTGTCAATGTGAGGGTTGCTATCCCCTGTTAACCCAGACGTGCATCATCAGTAAGTATCGTGACCAGCGCACACGTGAGATGTGGGAAGCATTCTTGATTAAGAAGAAAGAACATTGTGTAAGCACACAGTCTGCCACCGTTTCCCTAGGAAATCACATTTCGAGATCACCAGATTTCTTGTGTGCCCTGCCGCTAGATTTTAGCTGCCTTTTCACTTTATTATTTTTTATTGTTACTTGTTTGCGCTTGTTTTGCTCCTTTGTCGTTGCCTCTCACATCGTCATCAGGTTTCTGACGCACCGTGTTGCTAGATTTTAGCTCTTATACACGCTATGAATTTTGTTGTTGCTTGTTTACACTTGTTTTGTTGCTCTTTGTGGTTTCCCCTTCGAGTTCCTGTTAGCAGCTGAGCTGGGCACGTGCAGTTCCCTCTGTCATGCCACGTTGTGCGCCTTTTGGAATTTTTTTGTTGTTCTCAGCTTGTCAAACCTATATATGCTCCTTAGCTTCTTGGAATAAAACCAGTTGATAGTCGGCGCGCGTGGAGTCTCCTTATTGCGTCCAGTTCTTGCGCTGTTTCAAATGCGATTGGTAGCCAACAAGCCCAGTTCTCAGCACTTGTGCTGTGATACAGCAGACACAACTTGTTGACTGCGTGCTTTTGCTGAATGAACGGACGTATGTTATGAAGTTCCGACTCTTACAAAAAAAATCAGTCAAACTTCTTTTTCCTCACGTAATGAGCCCTCTCCCCAAATTGATTATCGCCTTTTTCGGAAAAAAAGTGGATTCACTACGCGGGTAAATACAGTAGTTTCGCGAATAGTATTTATTGAATATTTGTTTTTTTCCACACTTCTGCTGGTGTTTGAAGTGCTATTCATATCCTGTGAACATTTCAAAAATTGCTAATTTTTCTGTTTATCCAAACTCATGGCCAAGTGTTGTGGCATTTCCAAACGATGCTAACTAGTTTTCACATCAATTAACTTGCTCTTTCCTTGTAGAACCAACTGCAAGCGTGCAGCAAAAATGCACACATGCTAATGCTGGGCCTCTTGCATGAAATTACTGCATTGACAGCGATACAGCGCAAATACATGCTCATGGATCTTCACTATGTGCATTCCTACGTCAGGCTTTTAACTTCGCCACAGTTGATGTTGCTGTCTGTAACGGTGATGACTATGGTAATGGCTTATAAGGATGGATGAACCAGTGTCTAATGGGGCGTGTAATGTGCACTTTCCACGTTTTATTCATGCCTGTCAAAACCATCCAGGTGTACTTGGAGATATGCAAATCACATCTTTAGATAATGATACAATTGAAATTTACGGGCATATCAGTTCCAACTTTGTAGGCGCATTTGTTCTGTTTATTGTGAATGCTCAAAGTTCAAAGGCTTTCTGAAGTTTCAGGAAACCTTGCACAGCAGCCCTTAAATGCATTCTGCTTAACAATTCTTCTCTTCACCGGCAGGTGGACAACGATGTACAAGACTTGCTGTCCAGTTTGGCACACCTAAGCCTCCACAAGACCTAGGGCTTTGAGATTATTGCAAGATGACTCTGCAGGCACTGCCAACACCAGGCGCACATCAAATGGAGACGCGCCTCTCAGGAAATGGCTGGCAGCTTCATCTTTAGGCCTGTGATGAATGGACTATATAAAGGCCATCGCCAGAATGCATTTTTTTTTTTTGTCAAGCATGGACCTTCACGAGTGTTGAAACCATGTGTCACCCAAGTGTGATTCTGTAAGATATGTACTCTGTGCAACATGAGAATGGCGTGTTCGTTGCTTTGGTTCTTCACATAGTGCATTAAATGTGTCCTAACTCATTTGTTTAGTGCAACAATGTGTCTCTTGGTCCTGAATCACATTTCGTACCATGTTCAAAGACATCATTTTGCTACAAGTAAGGCTTACCTGATAATCCATTAAAGCGGGCCATAGTACTTGTCTAGAAGACTTAACTTTCGTGAATCAGGATAATGATATTGATGGAGATAACGAGTGGCTGCGGACGAGACTGATGCCAATGTGGATTGCTGTACTATAAATTCATCTCTAATACCATACTTACCCAGATGCAAGGGCATGTGTAGGAAAGAAATGAAAGAGCACAAATGTAAAGCGAGACATGAGGCCACAGTATACGGACAGATGGGTAGAAGCTTATGAACAAAATGGCTTTTGCGTGCCTCTTCTTTTTCAAGAGAGCCGCACAAAATGTTATCAGATAACACTGATATGAAGATACGCAAGGAATCCCGCCGCGCTTTCACTGCATCGACGGTTCACTTTGGAGACCATGTTGAGGGTGCTTGCCGAACTTTAATAAACGAAGTGAAGGCCTTTTACGTTTTGCGCATTCCATCGCGTTTCCTCGGGACGATGCATCACACTTGCGCTCGGCATGCAAATGCGCTGTATGCGGTGACGTGTTTCAGAGTGCTCTGATATGTGATGCGCCGTGGTGGTCACCTTAGTTAAATATTTCTGACTCTGAGCTTCCGTTGGTCGACCTATGCGGCATTCTAAATTTTTTTTGTGTGTGTGTTCCATTTCCCGAAGTTGGAGCCGACCCGATGTTCACAATGCATCAATGAGAATGTGAGTTGTACAGTGTAATGTACTTCCAATGCAGTAGCGTCAAGGCGCCTGTTCAGTGGAAAACATGGGGTCGGTGGCTGCACTGTGAGCGAAAAATCCCCAGAGGAGCAATGTAAGTGGCAGGTAGACCACCTAGGTTACAATACCTTGTGCCATCATTACTACCCCCCCCACCCCCGGGGTTGTAAGCAAACTGTCCACCGTGGCAGGTGGCAGTTAAAAAAAATGATTGGTCACAAGAGGTTGCTCGGGAATAAATAGCAAGCTGGGTCGCACAAAGCCCACTGGTGGCAGCAGCTGCGATCGCAGGGCAGTGGCGCATTGCTCAACTGCTACACGTCTGCAACAGGAGTGGTATGAGAACCCCCAGGGGTCTATGAATGTATAGTCAAGAATGACTAATTCCGCATATATACGGAAATTACTCCATTAACGCTATTGCATCATATCCTTAAGGCGTAGCTGAAGTGGTCCCATCCAGTTTTTGTCGCCGCGTAACATTTAATTATAACGTGAGGGGCAACTTTTCTGTAAAAAAATGCGTTGCAGTCAAGTAAACATGGTATGAAAATGTGCCATACCATCTCAAAACATGACGGGCATACTGCATGGAGCAAGCTCGATTTGTGTTAATTTTCACAAATTTTTATCTTAAAAATGTCTATGCAGTCTGTGCAGGTGGATTGTACAGCGAGGCAGGTGTATACGACTGAGCTGAATTAATAGATGAATAATCAAGGAAGTAACTAATTGCATATTAATGTTCAATTTTGGGGCGCAAGAAAAATTGGAGGCTGTCATTATCTAAGGCAAGACCAATCTTTAATTTTCTGAATTGGCTTCATGGTTTGGATAATCGATGATGACAAATGTGCCTCTGAAAGCTTAATTTGGCTCTTCCATGCTGCACATTGATAACATGACATCACTCGCATTTCTGCAGTGACTACCGCACTGAATTCCCCCGTGACAAAGTAATCTGCCAGTATAGCTTTTCTTGTTACCAAACAAGAAGGTAATGATCAGAGATAAGAAGCTCAAATTTTTATGCTTCTGGCTTGTTTGATATAGTCAAGTATCAAAAAGCCGGTTTTGTTTACTGTTGGAATTATTCAGTGAGTAATATGGGATGCCGCACACTATTGTTATCAACTGCTGTTTTTTAAGGTCTAAGGGCTTAACATCCCAAAGCAACCTTGGCTATGAAGTCGTCGTAGTGGAGGGCTCTGATTAATTTCGACCTGGGGCTCCTTAACGTGCACTGACATTGCACAGCAGATGAGCCTCTAGCATTTCGCCTTCATCGAAATGTGGCAGCCAAAAAACTAGACTGAACCGGCGTTTTTTGGGCCAGCAGCCGAGCACAATAACCACTGGGCCAGTGCAGCGGCTGCTGTCAAGTTCTATGCTACTGTAGTGCAGCAAACAGAGATGCAGTTTGTGTATGTATTCTACCATGTAGAACTGAACACAATTTTGGCGAAAATGCCAAACGCAGTGACGCCATTTCATAAACGTGCTACACTAGAAAGCCACCTCAATGAGCTTTCAAAAGTATTTTTGACACTGGATCTTGGCTCGCCTTCAGTGTTCTGGCCTGCAATCTAGTGCCCTAAAGCCAAAAACAAAAAAGTTGATTAGTTTGTTAATTCATCGCCTATACACTACGTCTGCCTCGCTGTATATTCCACCTGCACAGACCACACCGACATAGTCTCTCTCTCTGTTTTTAAAATAAAAATCTGTAAAGAAAGCTCTGCAGTATCTCTGCAGTCAGGGCACTTCGCTACCAAGCTGGAGGACCTGGGTTCAAACCCAGCTGCGGCGACCTCATTACGATGCAGCGAAAATGCAAAAGGTGCTCGTGTGCTGCGAGATGCCAGCGCATGTTAAGAACACCGCAGCCCTGCACCACGGCGTCCCAGACAGTCCACATGTCATTTCAGTATGGTAAACGCCACAACTTACAAAAATGCTTAAAGAGTAAAAAATAAACCCTCCCTTTATGCTGTTTCATTGAAGTGACATCACTTGCTTTAATAAGATAGAAATAAAAACGAGCCAGACAGGAGCGGGAGCACCCCTCACTGCTGTCTTTTATCTGCCACGAAAAAATGCATAAATTAGAATTTATTTACAATATTGAAACAGCACTCAGTGGTCCACACCAAGGCCAGCTTGGCGCTTTGCAGGGCTATGCATGTTCGAACTCGCTGGAGAGCTGCAGTGCTTCATAACAGGATTGTGTCCTGTCTTGCCAATCAGCTTGGCTTGAGCTGCCACAGCTCCTGCAGAGGAGGAACAAGCAGGTTAAAAACTTGCTGCAAAGGTGAAATGGCTACAGATGTTTATTTTTTTTCAAATACAGAACTGAGGACAAGATGACAGCTCTAAGCCTCGCCATGCTTTTCCATAAGCAGGAAATGTACAATTATCAAAATTATTACTATTTTATAATTCCTTTTATTCACACTGACAGGCTATAACGCATCTGTAGAGGTGAAGTAAGGAGAAAAAGGGAAGGCATTTAAGCTCGTCTACTTCTTGCATTTGCAGAAAAAGAAATAATGTAAGGCCAACAAATCCCTGCAGCTGCAGCAACTCTTAGTCCTCGGTTTACGATCACTGATGTAAGCAATGAAGCTACGAGTAGAAAAGAAAATTAACAGTTCATGGGCTCCTCTTGTGGAAGAAAGGCAGTACTGAGAAGCCACAGTTGCTTGTCAAGAGAGCAGTAAGAACATTCTCAAACTGTGCTCTAACAAAGTGGATAGTTTGCACGAAAAATGAGTGGGAACAGGTGTACTAGAACAAGTGCATAACTGGGTTATTTGCACAACTCACCAGGTAAGAGTCCCTGCTGTAGCCACTGAAGTACTGGGGTATGCCTGAAAGGTCCAATCCGCTAACTAGCCAGCCATGACTGCGTAGTCTCTCCAGCCACTGTGTAAAGTGGATATGTGACGGGCTAACTGCATCAAGGTCTTCGAGCGTGAAGTTCACCCTGGAAGAAAGAGTGACTGTCGGAGACTCGCGCTGTGCACGTACGTGTGCAAAACAGACTGTTAGAATGTACAGTTATATCTGACAGTGCTGTACAGACAACCACAGATAGCAAAATGATTTTTGGCGATAGCTGCTTCAGTTGAAATTTCTCAACTGCCAAGCGTGAGCCTATGTCAGGGCATGGCATAATTAACTGCCAATAATTGCTCTTAGTTGACCTGTATAGGAGGGAAACGAAGCCATTTGAGCACTAATCATCTGACTTAAAAGATTCAAATACTATACAGACAACTAGATAAACAATACCACTCTGTTTACTTTCAACGGATTGTTATGAGCTGAGAGAAATTAATTTTAAAGGTCTCCAGGTTTCACTGGATTAAGACATGTTCTAGTTTAATGTTTGCAGCCAACTTTTGCTAAACGTGCTTTGATAACATGGTGGACAGTTCAGCTGTGCCTCACTCAATTCAATTTAGTTTGCATGAACATTAAGCATTGTAACACCCGCAAAGGCACTTGCCAAAGAGTAGTTTGATGATCAAATATAAAATATATAAAGTGACTTATTAGTCTGCGTTCTAGGTGTTAGGCTTTACACCTGTTTGAATCAACTATAGATCACTTACAACATATTGCACAATTAGCCACTTGACTTGCATTGGCTACAACTGAGTTGGCAGGTTTATAAGAGGTACAAACAATAAACGGAGCGCGATTGATTGCTTATAGTCTCTGTACACTGCTCCACTAATAAAATGCTGAAAATTATGCCTAACCTCTTTTCGAGAGCAATGTAGACCGTCTGTTCGGCCCTGGTTACGGCTTTGAGCAGGAGCTCGAAGAGGCAGTCAGTCAAGTGGTCATCGTACACCACTGCAACCAAAACAGATCATCGCCCACTGCAAGTGACCGCGAAAGGACCAGCAAGCAGAAACTGAGAACTCGGGATGTTGGTCGAGCCATGTGTACTGGACCTTGAAGGTACCAAATACTGTCGCACGCTAAAGTGAACAAGATGACACGGTTGAAAACACTGCAAAGTGTTCTCTTAGTTGCCTGCCCTACGCAGTCATATTTGTTGTATGCTTACAACACTGGAAGTGTCACTATTAAAGGGACTATGCAATAAATTAATTGAGATTACGTAAAGCAGACGAGAGATAGGCATTTCATCACTCGTCATCCCAACGCAAGAATTTTTAAGCTAGCATCAATAACAACGAAGATATAGACGATTAAAAATTATGCCCCCCCCAACTCATACATGCGGGGCGCCAGACAAAAATAAAGAAAACAGCTCTGGGACTGGGCCCTGCCCATGAATACGTCATCCGCTGATGTTCCTTTTGCAACTTCCGGTTGTCGCTCCTAGCACCCCAGCAGCAGCGGCCGCGATGGGCATCGAGCCCTATGCGTTCACGCCGTACCGGCTGAACGCCAGCGACGACAGTAGCGACTCGGCGAACCACTGCGAGTGGCTCCAGAACTCCCGACAGAAGGAGGTGGCAGAGGAAAATTGAAACCATATGCGCGAAGGCAATGCCCTGGTTCGCGCTTGCCCGAGAGGGTCGCGCGGCAGTACGAGCAGACGATTTTCACGGCTACCGGAAGTGCGCCCATGACGTCGAGGCTGCCATGGCTCCAGCGAATGACAGCTTGTGGTGGCCTGGTGACGTCATGGGGTATAGTGCCGTCTTTTTTCACGATTTTAGTTTCAAAATCGGTCCCTACGAGCACACCAACTGGCCCACGAATTTTAAAAAACATGGTTTTTAAAAATTCATAATAAATTGCCGGCTCAGTTCCAAAGACTCATACTTGGTGTGAATGCTTCTTAGTATCATTTCTAAGCATTGAAAACATTTACAAGCGACATTTTATTCATTGCATAGTCCCTTTAACAAAGCATACAACACTGGAAGTGTCACTATTAACAAACAAAATTTTACTCTGTCAATTCATCAGTGCACATGAAGGTAAGACTATGTTGATTTCTTTTATTTTTTCCCTTTCCTGGTAGAGAATTAGCCGGAACAAAAGATAAAAAGAGCCAAAGCCTGACATGGGCTTTTTGTTTTGATACACGGTTTTAACAAAACGAAATGGATCACAATTAAGTGACAAGAAGAAAGAAATACATAATAAGCCAAAAGCAAGTGCAACAATACTTACTCCCGTGTTTTAAAAGGCCCCTGAAATGATTTTGATGGTCATGGTCTAATGCAACAAATCTACAGATGTGGTCTTTGCAAGTGATCGAGTGAAATTTAAAAGTTCTGGGCGGACCCTATAATTTACAAACCCTATAATTTAAAAATTGCTGCTTGCATTGGTGTAACACCTCACAGCGTGTTATTAACTACCCCTCCTTGACGTAGAGCGGGGAATATGGACGAACTGATGACGGGATATGGATATGGAATGCGGGGATATGGACGTTCTTCTCGTTGGGCGTGCCCAAGCGACGTGGGCAGGGTAGGGCGACAACATGGAGCAAAAAGTATTGTTTCTGTCCACCTACACTGACACGATAGGCACATCGCAAAGTGCAATCTGCTGCTAACTCTGAACTGTGGAGTTTATCTACCATAGCAGTCTGTCGTGACAGCAGCTACACATTATATTAAAATACATATGGAATTCGCTCACTACAAAACAAACCCAACCCTCTATATGGTCAAAGAAATGAGTGGCATTCTTCTTTTAGCTCATTCTTTCTGCATGCTGATAAATCTTACTGCTGTCACATTCCAGGCAAACAATTATGAGATCAAAAGAAAAAATTAAAAAATGTACCATCGGCGGCCAGGAAGATGTCTGCTTTCTGAAAATCTTCAACATCTTCCGCAGACCACCCGGAGCAGCCCGTTGCAATCTGCATCTCGGGAAGCCCATGTCTCCAGTCCAGGCATCTGACCCTTGCTGAACACGGTTTCACATTCAGCGCATCATAGAAGGCTTGGTTTTGCTCAAGGTTTCTGCGACACAGGTGTAAGACCTCTTCCAAGGCATCTGCAAAGTGTTATGGTGCATGTCTCATCTTTTTCTTCTGAAATCACAGAAAGGAAAGCACAGTCTGAAATAAATCGCAAACAACCCGGACAACAGAAGCAGCAACGAAAACAGTCTGAGGTCAGCCAGGTCGAGCATACAGACATGCGGGAGTAGCAATGCCGCAGAGCGAATTTTCATCTTCGTTTTTACAACTGCCCCAAGGAGAAGACCACCCCGGTGACTTACTAATTGTGACACATGGAAGGAAGAGATCCCAATTTGAGTGTTTGGAAGCGATGTACATAGACAGCATGTCCCCAAGGGCGCAGTTAAATCGCTCGGTGAGGCCGCTGGTCGGCGGATGAAAGGTGGAGCTGGTTCGATAGATCATCTTGCACTTGGTGAGCAGGGCTCTCACAATGTCGCACAAGAAGACAGCTCCTCTGTCACTGAGCAGTTCACGAGGTGCGCTGTGATAAAGGACGAATCGCTGTAAAATGAAGAAGACGACATCTGTCACTGTGGCAGCTGGAAGGGCAGTAGTTTCTGCACAGCTCATCAGATGATCAACCGTGAATATAGCCAAACAGCTGCTGGTTGCAATGCATGGAAGTGGGACGTATAATCAATGCTGCTGCAGTCAAAAGGATGTGGTGGGCAAGGTAGCGGCTGCGACTCTCCAGCAGAATGATGAGGAGGCGTCTTGGTATGTTGACAGGCAAGGCATGAGCACACACACTTGAGAATGAAGGTGTACATGCCACACCAGTAGTTGCACAGCCGGATTCGGGTGCATGTCTTTGTGGGTGGAAACAGGCACAGATTTGCAAGCACAAGTGTCGAGGAATAACTGGCAACCACTTGTGGCCATCTGAGCTGTAGTACTGTCGATAAAACAGATTATCTCGAATTGCGAAATGGGAAGCGTGGAGGTGGGGAGCACGTGATGGAGAAGCAGCTGTTGGGTTGGAGTGAAAATCGAGAAGAGACGCGATCCAGGGCTCTGTGCATTGCACTAAAGGCATGTCACCGATGTGGAGTGACAGTGGTGAGGCGTCAGAGGTGGAAAGGCTGGCGATTTCAGCTGGTACTGAGCAGCGGGGCAGGCCATCGGCGACTTGATGCTTGTGGCCGGTGTGATAGACTGTGCAAATATCACATCCCTGCAGTTAAAGAATCCACTTGGTGAGGCGGCCAGATGGGTCATTCAAGGAGGAAAGCCAACTAAGTGCACAATAGTCCATCACGACTTCAAAAGGGCAGAATTTGGCAAGAGCCCAGATGATGACCAAACACTCTTATTTGGTTACAGAGTAATTGGATTCAGCCTTTGTGAGATTGCAGCTTGCATAGGCAACAACATATTTACCGAAGCCAGATTTGCGCTGGGTGAGTACAGCTTTGAGGCCAACATCACTGGTGCCCGTGTGGACAATGGTAGGGGTAGATGGGATGAAATGAAGGAGTACGGGCGCCGCCGTGAGGAGGTGGTGTAAGGTGTAACATGTGTCGTTGCGTGCTGGAGACCAAAGTGAAAAATGCAAACTGGTGGGCAGAAATTGTGTTAAAGGTGGAGCAATGGAAGCAAAGTTGCGAATAAACTGGCGAAAATAAAAGTACAGACTTAGGAAACTGCGCAGACATTTGATGTAGGTAGGTTTGGGAAAGGCAGCCACAGCATGAAGTTTAGCCGGGTCAAGATAAACGCCTTCCTTGGAGACAACGCAGCCTCAAATGGTCAGTTGACACGCAGCAAAACATAATTTTTTCAAGCTGAGCTGCAGGCCGGCATCAGAGATGCAGGTCAAGTCCGGCTCCAGGTGGGATAAATGGGTGTCAAAGTCTGGAGCAAAGACAACTATGTAGTCGAGGTAGTAGAGGCATGTCTTGTACTTCAGTCCAAGCAAAATGGTGTCCATCATGCGCTCAAAGGTTGCAGGGGCATTAAAAAGGCTAAAAGGCATCACAGTAAATTCATACAAGCCATCGGGGGTCACAAAGGCTGTTTTGGGGCGATCGGCTGCTTCCATGAGGACCTGCCAGTACCCAGAACATAAATCTAGGGAAGAAAAGAGTTCTGCTCCTTGCACAGTTCACCATCATCTATGCATGGGAGGGATACACGTCCTTGCACGTGACCTTATTAAGGGGGCAACAATCCACAGGGAAGAGGATGGAGTCATTTTTCTTTTTCACAAGCACGACAGGCGATGCCCAAGGGCTGCTTGAGGGCTGTATGATAACGCTCTGAAGCATTTGGTTAACTTTTTCTTCAACTGTCTGGTGCCCGATTGCAGACACATGATAGGGGCATTGCAGGAGCAGTGCGAGGGCATCAACATCGATGTGATGGGTGATAGTTGAAGTTTGGCCCCGGGAACTTTAGTGAGAGTTGAAGGAAGAGTGGAACTCATGAAGTAGGGTGAGAAGCTGTGGCTATTGCGGCGATGGAAGATCGATGTTGATGGAGTGAAGAAACACTTCGTTAGAGGAAGGATCAGGTACAGAAGGTGAGCTGAGCGCTGCCATGGCGAGGTGTAGCGTATCGTCAGGGGCTGGACACTGCCAAGACGTTCATCGAGGCGCAAAGCGGCAAGGGGGGAAAATGGGTTAGGCAGCAACAGTACTGCGAGGCCAGCGGACACGGTGAGCACTACGTATGGCAGTGGAGGGCTTTAACACACGGAACAGAGGGAGCAGCATCCAGCAAAGGATCAGGCAGAGCACAGACCCCGACTTCAGTTCAAGCACAATCAACGTTAGCGGCATGGCATGACAGGAAATCACAGCCTAAGATAACAGCATAAGAACAGGAAGGCAGAACGATGAACTCATACAGAGGAAGTCCTGGATCACGACTCGAGCAGCACATGCTGCTAACGGCTTGATGTGCTGAGCGCTGGCCGTGCGCAGAGAGAATCCAGAAATTAATTGCCGTCTTTACTTTCCTTAACCCATTCTGGCGCCATTCTTTTTTCCATCAAAAACAACTATTTTTAGCGTAGACAGTACATTCAGGGCTCAAGCGAGATAATTTTTTAGTTTTCGAGCACAAAATACCATTGCTTAATTTTTTAAAGTGATGTGCAAAATTTTCTACAAAGTGTACTGATGGAAATAACAACATTGAAATGCCACGACTGTCGAGTAAACACCCAAAGGATAGAGGAATAAATTTCTGTTTTGAGGATGCACATTGCGCTTGAAGTTGCAAAAAAAAATTGTGTTATTACTGGTGGCAAAAGCTGTCAGAAGATGTGCTACCCTACTCACTGTTCTGAAGAATAACATTACTGAGTTCATTATTGCACAAACAACCATCTTATTTGCGACAACAAGGACAATGAATTCAACTGAAACAAAGAAATCCCTTCTAGTCGCAGCATACTGCAAGAAAAAGCTGATTGCTTCGTACACAATTGTATACACAGAGCGTTAAAGGGTTAAGGAGCGACAAAGCTATGTGTACATTACAGAAACTGCAGCACCGGTGTCAACGACTGCCATGACAGAAACACCCCCGACCGAAACTTCAGTAAGATTAGCAGGTGACAGATGAGGCCTTTGAAAGTTCGACGGGGCGCAATTCTTATCTCAGGAACTACGGCATCTAGTTTTCTAGGCGGGCAACACCGCATCAGAAAGATGCAACGGCGTCACGGTTGAGGTGAATGGCAGTTTGAGAGGGCTGAATGGTCTGGGGAGAAAGGGAGACCAGGTGGCATCTCAGCAGACATGGAGTACTGAATCATTGGATGCCAGCACCCTGTAGTTTGGGGAGGTGGTGCTGAGACTTGGAGATGACAGTGGCAATGCCATGCCAAACGATCAGGCAACCCACAAATGTAGCAAACAGGACGACTCTCAATTGTGTGCCAAGAATTGCTTACTTATGCAGCCGGTCAAAGATAACATGCCGGCGCTCTCACAGGCACTGGAGGAGAAGGGTAGGTAGGCAGCCGAGGTCTTGTGAAAATGTCAGTGTATGCCAGCGGAGCGGCGACGGGGTGGCCGATGGCAGGCGGAACAGCCTCGGCAACCTGCCCTTGAATGAAATGTCAGAGAGCCGGAGCCAAATATAGTGGTGGCTATTGAGGGCTAGGCAGAAGGGAAAGCTGACGTGTCACTGCTTTGAACGAAGTCTTTGATTTGCTACAGCAGCGAGCAGTTGTCACTTGCGGGCATCAGTGCAGCAAGTGACCCAATCTGCCTTGGGTGCTGACCAGTCGGAGGCCCACTGCTTGCGCAGCTCCTCGAAGTTCTGGTAGAGCGTAATGACTTCAGCAATGGTGTGCAAGTTTCGCGCTTACGGCATCTTAAAGGCATCACCGTCGATACCCTTGAAGATGTGTTTGATCTTGTCAGCTTCCGACATGTGTAGATTCGCTAGTTTTCACCAGTCGACGACGTCTTTGTGTAATTGTTAAAGCTCTCACTGACCTGCTGCGACCATTCGTGCAAGCATTGTTCGCCGCAAAGCTTGCTGCCGGCCAGAGTACCAAAGACTTCTGAGCAGTTCGTCTTGAATGCAGACCAAGTAGTGCAGATCCCACATGTTAGTTACACTGGTCAGAAAAAATACTGTTACTGAGTTTTGCCTCATCATCATCCCACTTGTTGTCGAGCCTCATCTATTCATAACATGTGAGCCAATCTTCCGCATCACGCTCATCGGTCCCACTGAAGATGGCAGTCCAGCTGGAGAAGGGAGTCTCCACAGATGACAGCCGGGCTCACTTGCATAGCTTGATGTTGAAAGTCTGCAGGCATCACAGGTGCCAGGATAGTACCAATTGTAGGATTAGGGTTTACTGAAAGGAATCAGGATGATGGCAGCAGCACCAAAACCAGTCTGAGGTCATCCAGGTCAGGTCAAGCACACACAAATGGTGACAGCAATTCCACTGAAGTGAATGTTCTCTTCGTATTTACAAAATAAATAAACAAATAAAATAAAAATGCCTACTTCATAACCTTTTTTCCGAGTTCCTCCGGTGTTATATCACAGATTTCAAGGGAAGTGGCTTGAAAATCTTTGTCATGCAAAAAATGTAACGTCATTCCCAACAAGTGCCACTGAACAACCCTTAACCTTTTTAATGCGCACTTCTACAAATATAAATTGTCACCTAAATGCTCCCAAATATAAATGTCACGTAAATGTTAGCAATGAGAGTGGGAACGACACCATGCAAGACCTATTTAACATGTACAAGGCTCTGCTCCTTTCAACTGCAGACATCAGAATATTTGCCATAGTTCTGGTCTGTTCTGCCAGGGAAAATTTCACTCCCAGTGTCATCTAAATAATTCCGTTTTGCTACCCTCAGTGCATGGTTGGATCATATTGAACTAAAACCTAAGGATAAATAAATTACACAGATTCGAGGATTGCTCCTTGATGCCTCTCAGGTGCACAAGCTCTTCTGTTGCAATATCTATCCTAATAACTCTACTCTATAAAATTAATTGCTATCTTATAAAACACTCTACACTTTATAATATTAATTAATTAATCCAATAACAAATGGAGAGCGAACAGTTACTTCAATGCTGTACTCGGACAAACGTGCCTATTCAGATAACTAGACTCCCTTTGCAAATTTAGGGGGGGTGAAATATTCATGTACTAAGAGTTGTGCAGCTAAGTGCCCTGAGCTAAAAAATGCAGGATCGTACATACACACCAGTGCAGAGGACAAAGTCGGCGAAAGCAGCTGCCACGACACCGCACAGTCCAATGCCTCCGCCCAGCTCGACGACTCCCTTTCCGCGGAGGAGTTCTCTCCCATTGTGAAGGAGGAAGTCCGACATCACCAAAGCAGCCTTCCAAACCTGTGAGACAAGGTAGACCGCCTGGTCAGCAAAATCATTTACATTTATGCTAACCGTAAGTCAATTCGACTCTGCCTTTTCAAGAGCCACATGAAGGGCTATGAGGTTTTGCAGTACGTTACCTATGCATCCAACTATTGATACAAGCTGGGCGCTGCCTTGACACCCTTTGCCGCTTAACCTCGACTGCCCATCACTCGACACTTATAGTTTAATATGCAATTTTCTGGTTATTTGGTACATACACAATCACTCCCTCACCTTCACAACTGAAACTTGGCACACTATGTTTTGAAGCTCCCAAGCAGGCCCTGCAACACTGCTCATCGCTGACTTCTGCAGCAAAACTGCCGTGTAAACTTCATCGACACACTAGTTGTTAAAAAAGTCATTATATCCAAAAAATAAAAGCAACACTCAGCAGACATGGCCAAAACCATGACAACTACGCCTTAAGTGAAACCAGCAACTTGGGCCATACAACTTTGGGCCATTGATCCCTAAACCTGTCCAGCAGAATTTTTCGGCAATTAGCACATTCAGCACGATAAAGTGTTCGCTCCCCAACTCTTGTTCGGCACGGAGATACAGCAGAGCACTTCTATTGTTTTTCAGCAACAGTTCGTCGCTACAACTGCACAGAACCTCTGCCTAAGGCACGCAAGTTCCAGCCACTTTCGACTACAACTGCCACATCACATTTCAGCGGATGAAAAATGCATATAAACGCCCATGTCCCACACAATACCAGTGCATGTTAAAGAGCCCCATGTGGCAATGAGCCATTGCCTCACTGACATTTTCTTTTTTTTTTATACCTATTTTTTTTTCTCTGTAAAGTAGTCTAATTTTGTGGCTAAGTCTCGCTGTTGACTGTCAGGTTTCACGCGACAAGCCACTCCTTATAGCATAGGCGAACCTGATTTGTGGCTTGCGCAGGTTTAATGTCCCAAAGCTACTTGGGCTATGAGGGACGCCGTAGTGAAGGGCTCCGGAAATTTCGACCACCTGGGGTTCTTTAACGTGCACTGATATCGCACAGCACACAGGGCTCCAGAATTTCGCCTCCATCGAAATTTGACCGCCGCGGCCGGGATCGAACCCGCGTCTTTTGGTTCAGCAGCCAAGCGCCACCACCACTGAGCCACCGTGGCGGCTAGAGAACCTGATTTGTGCAGCTGTACTTGTACAGATCTGTGAGTAAATTATTATTATTACTACCTGCAGTCCAACAGTTGGCAAGGTAGTGGCCGGGCAGTGATCTGAAAAATAAAATAACAGTAGTATTGAAGGACCCTGGCGATACTATTATTGTGCCATAAGCCTAGAAATAAACTTAAAGTACATAAGTAAAAAACCATTGTACTTAAAAAAAATACATTCGCCATTAATAGCATGCAGCTAGAAACTGATATTGTATAGTGAACTTTTGGAAGTGCAACAGTAAGTGAAATCTGAAAAAAAAAAACACCTAGTAAAAAAATTACTGTTGAGTTCGAAAATAATACACGCAGTAAAAAAATGTAAAAAAAAGGCATCAAATTTCTTTGTTGCAGGTGGCCACGTGGCAATCCCAGTGTGCAAATAAAGCAACAATATTGATCACATTTTCCTCATGGCCCACAGATGCACGCCCATGTCAACTGCCACAACATGCCGGCACTTGTCCTTGACACGTGCTAAACATGACCAATATGAAAAATAAAAACAAATTTTTCGTCTCCTTTGAGTGAGAATTTTCTTAAAATTCTCAAGAGTTGGTTACACAAGTGAGCCTGAATTGGTCAATATTATGTGAGCCTGAGAGAATTCGAGCCCACAAGGATGAGTAGAAGTCAGGTTATTGTAACTTATCACAACAACAAAGACGTTCCTATTCCATCATGACAGTTTTTGCTAAGAGACTTGACAAACCTTTCAATCATGTTATCTGTTGACAATGTGTCTGGTTGAGTATAAGGAAGGCCATTAAGCCTATGAGATCCCATGCATGCATGACAGTTGACTAAGACACTTAGTATCGAAAACGTCTGATAATGCAACTGATAGTGGTGTCATCTGATAATTTCTCTGTAAGCCTATGGAAACCCTTTGAGCCCAACAAAGAATTTCACAAACCACGACGACAATTTCTGCAAAGATGTCTGATAAAATTTTGATGATGATGACATCTAATGATGATATCTGATACTCAACATAGAGAAGTGTGTGCAAATCCTATGCTCTGAGAAAGCAGCCCAGTTCGCTGGCCTCTTCTTCCATTAGGCGTGTTGTGCCTTTTCCTGACGTGTGTAGAAACAGTCAGGACAAAGCACAGCTGTGATGACATGCCACATGTGTGCAGACAGAAAAAAAAAATCAAGACAGCCAAACATATCAAACAAAAAACAATCGAAAGAAGCCTGCCTACTGTTCAAAGTGAGAGGGGAACTGGACGGACTACGATTGTTAAAGAACACCTGCTGAGGCCTCACACCGTTTGATGCGGCAATCAGTTCAATAGGCTGGGAATGGCAAATGCCTAGCTATCCCAAACATGGGAACTAATCAGCACAAGTACGATACCTGAAACGCGTGCAGGAACAACATATTGTGTCCATTGGCACTTATATACTGTTTTCCTGCTGCACCTATTTGTACCCGTTTCCTTGATTAGACATCACAATGGAATGCACTGTTTCTTAGCAGCATAACTTGCAATTTAATGACACGTGTTGCACAGACCCGTCTAATCAACAAAACATCCTTCATTTCAATATGCTGTTTAATTGATACACCCACCCCTCTGGAGCAGCTGTGGGTAAAGGCTACTAGAAAGGCACAGAAATCAAATCAAACAGGTCCGCACATCATGCGTGCACGTCCGTGACAGGGTACAGCACTCGTTGTTTCGTGCCCGGCGACTTGTAGAGCTATGCTGCCGTTAAAGTCAATTCCTGGCAGGTGTGACCTATTGTCAAATGGCTTCTGCCCCTACTTTCTTTTCAAAATATTGTCAAATATAGTTTAACAATGGCAAGACTGAAGAAACAGTTTCAATTGTGCAAATCACAACTTGACCCCTTTCGTCTTATTAAAAAAAAAAAAGAGTTAGAAACAGAAGACCTATAACAGCTGCTTTTATGGCATCACATTGCCTTTGTGAAATGCCTGTTTTCTTTTGCTCAATTTGTTTCCACCGAAAGGTTCTTAAAATCTCAGCCATTTGTGAGAACGTTTATCTGATAAGAGTTTATTTACTCTTGCCTAGTTTATAGCGGCAAGAAGATGCTTTGCAAAGCTGGACCTCATCAGAGTGCCAACAAGGCACACAAAAAGACTCGTAGAACAACCCCATTCCAGCAAGAAAGATTGCCGTTGCCACCACGACCACAGGACAACTTAAGGCCGAGAACAAATCAGCCCCTGCGTGATGCACAAATAGCAACTCTCGACAACATTTCAGTGATGTTCAAGCGACTTTGCACGAAAGCGACTTCAACATGATCTCGGCCGGGCTTTCGAATGTGCTCATTCTCAGACTTCGGATCGTATATGTTGCCAATACCCAGGTAAGCAAACACACGGGAAGCCATGTTTCGTACTGTTGGCTCCAAAATGCTGTTACAGTCCTACACATCTGACAGAGTAGAACTCCCTTTCAACAAACGCACTTGTGAAGCAGATCACAACAATGAGTCACACTGTGCATGTGTCAGAAGTCTACAAAGGTCAAAAGGAGACTCCAGACTGCATTTTAAGTGAGAATGTTAGGTTGATTTTTATGCGGACTCATGAGATCAAGTATAGCTCATATTAAAGGGTGCAGACACAAAATTTTGAAAGCAAACAAACAACATGATTAGTTTCACAGGTGTAAGGAGATGCCTTCTATCAATTTTTGGCCGCAGGCAACAAGTGGAAAATAATTCTAAATGTATTTGAATGTTGTCCGAAAAGCCGCTCGGAATTTTCACTTACATCGGGTGACGTCACGTTGCACTTGCCCCAGTTATTGTGCTTTCACCGAACCCAGTGTTGTCATCAGAAACCACCAGTGCTTGCCGGCGACACCGACGTCATCAGTATTGTGGTATTTAAGCTTGGCCAATTGACTGTGATGTCAAGGTACACTTTAGAGCTGGCACCAACCGGGACTGAAACTGCTGGTACAAAATCGTTTGTATTTAATTATTTACACTTCACACTAGTGTTTTGAGCTCATTTTCCCGAAGATAGATTGGAGGTGGCCTATAGGCCACTTTCAAAGCAAACAAATGGATACGCAAAAATTCGTGTCTGTACCACTTTAATGTTTGAAGCACGATGGCAGCTCAGAATGCTGCCAGCAGTGCGAGGTCAATGCCCTCACCCAAGAGTATTTCGGTACTCCTTCGAATCCGTGTCACATCGAGGTCCCCGTCTTCATCCAAGGCCAAGCACCCTGGGTTGGCCACCTCCACATGGGTGTCCCATTTCACATGCAGTCGCGACTGGGCCACTGAAACACATTTTATTGTAAATTATCTACACAAACGAAAAATGAAGCCATCTAAGCAACAGCTACAAGAGAATGTTGCCATAATTACACAAAGAAAGCTACTTTATTCCCATTTATGTAGCAACAAACTTAGTTCAGTGCCTTTTCTGGTGCACACTTCTGCTTTTGTGCAGTCACTTCATCAAGTCAAAAACAGCAACTGAGCCACACAATACTTTCTGTATTTTTACTTGTCATTATTAGCAGCATGTTAGAGTAAGTCCAATTAAACATTAATTAATTTTTGACAAAGAAGAAAGCAGCAGGAGCGAGATAAAGAATAGAAGCATCGAAACTGCTGCCGCACCTAATTTATTTGGACCAATTTATTTGCAACACATTTAGAATTAAACAATTTTTTTTTTTTCAATGTGTATGAGGTACTTGTAACTACTATTTACTACAGGTAAAATAGCCAGGCTTGTCATAAGTAGACTGCCATTTATGACTCGTGACGAGTCCAGCTTGTTGTGTGTTTTCTGACACTGTTTCTGAATTAGGGCCCACCCAAAGCATTTTTTTTTGTTTGCTGACAGAATGCAGCACGAGTAATAAATGACCATTTTGGTCCAGTTAGGTGGCTAACTTTTCTTTTTTTCTAGATGGTTGAAATTGAAGATTCACTTACACAGACCTGTGTATGCTTCTTTTATCAGATACACTTCAAGAAGCTTGTGCGCGTCTTCAGAATTTCCCCAATGAATGTTGCTGTTATGAAACCAATGCACACGAGCACATTTTTATACATGTAAAGGCAAATCAAGTAATTTAAAGGCTTGTAATCTCTCATGAAGGCTCATCCCTATCTTCTTGCCTCGTGTCTTGTTTCTGCTGGTTTCTTCAGTGTCGGCCACAAACAAACTGCCAGTACAGTACACTTTACTGAATAAATTTACTGTCTGCCTTGCCAGCACTCCAGTTGGAAACTTAATGCCCTTTTTACAAATGCGCACGAAACATGCCACCAGCAGTTCAGCACCAACATTAGTGCTAATCATACACTCGGATTTCCATAATTAAAACTCAAAGGGGGCTGAAATTCTGTTCACATTATGCAGGGTTTCACCTAAGAGAAGCCATTTTAATATGCTCGATGTTCATGGCACCTTTTCGTCAGTTTTAATTAAGCGAGTTCGGACATAGACTTAACAATGGCTTAAGAAGCGCACCACAGAATTGAATATGCATGTGCAACGATGATGTCACCAGTATCGGTCGCAAAAAGAGGGATAGTCGAAGAAGGGATTTGTCACAAAAATCAGGTCCTGCCTTAATACATCTCGTGCGTCAGCCCCACCGAGGCAGTTATCAAAAAGGTCACATCAGATGCTAATAGCATGTGTACTTCCATGCCAGTGCCAGAAGTAAGCACTAAAATGGAAGGATAATGATCCGGCCATTTGGTAAGTGCACAAAATCATGACAGGAACACCATTGTTAAAAAAGTAAATTAAGTATTAAATCTCAGGAACACAAAACTTTGGTCGCATGTTCTTTCTCTGAAATGATGCACCATCGATAAACATGGATTGCCAGTAGATATTGATATCTATCCTAGTACGGTAAATAATTTATAATACAAGTTTTCCTCTCACGCTGTTTCTATTTCAACTGCCAAACGATCACAATGTCACTGACGAGTTGAGACAATGACCAGGTCACGGGAAGAATACAGAAATTGCAGTGAAATACCTGTTTGTTCAGTTGTCATTCCAGCTCCTGGGGTACGCTGGCATAACAGCTAGAGTGCACATAAATGACAAAGCAGAGATTTTATTCCAGTTTTCATATGCCTCACTTAAACTCAACATTGCTTCAACTTGTTTGTGACATCATAGCCATAGTTTGGCAGATGAAACTAAAGAAAAACGAAGTGAGAAGGAAACCGACTATAAATTATTTAGCAGGCGTAGGCAAATTCTACGTGGCGAGCTGTGCACACCACTGTCTCACGCACCATTTCAAAAGAACATGCAACCAAAATTTCAGTGTCCCTACTCGTTTAATAAATCTGGCAATACTAATACAAAGATTGCTTATAGTAAATCGTGATCCTGTGGTACAGCAAGTTGTCCCGGCTATTACTGAGCGAACTGGATACTGAGTAATAGCTTTATTGACTGCAGTAATCATAGCAAACAGTGAACACACAAGCACAGACATCATTATAAAAAAATTCTTGCCATTAACAACTAACAACACAAACACCGCTTTCCTTCACAGAGGAGGCAACTATGCCGCCCACATGTGTCCTCAGACAATTACTATGTTCACTGAGGTTTCAGACGAAAACCGCATAACTGCGATGTCGCACAGCATCGTGATAGCAAAACCACATATGCCCAGAATTAGGGCTACGTGTACTAAGGACAACAGCAGGCCCTGAGCAATGATGTCAACTGCACTGCTACATGAAATGGCCATCTGCAAAAAGAAGCTGGCTACTAGAAAACAGGCGCTGAGTGCCCCATCCATCATGTGGAGCAACAATAGAACAGGTGCCCGCACCCCCTCAAGTTGGCGCAAAGATGACGTAGCCTACAGTCGGAAGCCTCTTCCTGCCGGAACGAGTGTGGCAATGTAATACATGTGGAATGAGGCTTAACAAGCGCACCACGAAATTGAATATGCATGCGCGACAACTTTGCCACTGCTATCGGCTGCAAAAGAGGGATAGTCAAAGCGATATGTCACAAAATTCAGATCCTGCCTTAATACGCCTTGTGCGTCTGCTCCACTGAAGCAATTATCAAAAAAGGTCACATTAGATGCTAATAGCACATGTACTTCCGCAGTGACACGTCTTCATAGAGCCGAGTTTAGCAGCATCGTTGCCAAAAGACAATGCTCTCAACAACCACAACGCGAGCCCGGGACATGATGGGTTAGTTTAGATCACTGCTTGGTTACTTTAATGCACCACAACATGCATCTCTGAATGTATGATCCATTTTGATTTTCAACATCATGTTCAATCACAGATGGTTATCAATCGCAGCCAACTAAGCCACAAACCCAATTTTCAATACTGTGAGCAGACAAAAAGCTAGTATCATCGATCACAGAAAAAACGTGAGTTGATAAATTCAAACTGAAATCATGAAACTGAAGTGTACCTGACAAGGTTATGCCATAAGGAGAAAAGAAAACTGATGGCCTCTCAGGGAGGCAGGTGTAGTCACGAGTGACAGAAAGTCAGGTGTAGCTACTAGGTTAAAAAATTAAAATACAGCAGCTACGGTCAGTGCAGGACGAAGAAAACTGGCAAATACTGGGACACTTTTGTAAGAGAATGTTCTAGCCTGGCTGCTGACGATGGCTATAGCTAGTGATAACTAGTACCGGTAAGCAGCGTACCAGGCAGTTGTGGGGTGCCAGTACTAGGATGCTAAGTTACCAAGCAAGGGTACTCTGTTGACCAGCCTTAATAGCAGTGCTTGTGGCATAGATGCCGGCACAAGGCATTGCACAAAAAGAACTAAAATCTTTCCCGGTGCTATGCAGCACTATTAAAAGACACATACGGACAATGTCTTCCCCGATTCTGCCGACATAATAGAGCTGCCACACAACAGAGCTTGAAACACCATGCAGTCCCAGCTGCTTTCCCAAAGCTTCCAGGAAGAAAAAAAAAACTTCCGACCAATACTAGAAGGTCGTGATGACCGGCATATAGTGTTGCAGGCAAAGCAAGGTCTGAGAACAGAAAAAAAGAGAGATGATTCATATATACATGGCAACTATAATAGCATGTTCTTAGCACATTTACGTCATCAGCTGCTTGGGTCACAGATCTTTCGCAAGAAAAATCCTTTCTTTTTATTTTGATTCTCACTCTACTGAATTTATTTTTGCCATTGTTGAATATGTGTGCGAGCAAAAAAGTGTGTTTTGCCAAATCTTTTGTAACTAGGCTGGATGTCTTGCAACAAGCGCATGGGAAAAAAAAAAGGGATACATGCTGCAAAGACATACAGAACTTTAGAATGTCAAAAATTTTTCACAGCCGAACGACCTTCCAAGAAAACATTATTTATAAAAAGTATGAACACGTGTTGTTATCAAGGCAGTTCAAACAATAAAGGGTGAAATTTCACACTACATTGGCTTTTAAGCGAATTCCACAAAAGTCGATCACCTGCAGAAGGTAATATGTAAGCAACTTCAGTCACAGTGTAAAGTGTTTAGATTGTAACCGTCACTAGTCCTTAACTTAAAAAAGGAAAGCCTGCGAATGTCTGTATAATCAGTTAAAGATTATCTTCATTTTGATTAAATTACAATTTATCTTACACGATGCTGTCTTCACTGAATATATATTCGAAATGAAAACTATCTCTGTAGCAGTTCATTTTTTTATTTAGTTTTTATTTAATGGCCGTCGCTCAGGAAACCTACCGTTTAGCTGACAAAAATGTCAAACCAAAAACATGAAATGCTAAAACAAAAAAAAATATGCTAGACCAGATCTCCAGTATTGAGTTGAGCACCAGAATTAAACAAACTAAATACCAATACTAAAATCTTGCTGGTTTACTAGTACTGGGCAAGAATGCTGACAGCCCAATTTTGTTTTTGCCACCATCTTTATTTCAATACATACAATGCATCAAATGCCTGTCGTTCAAGTAAAAAAATTTACTGCCATTTCATTCACTTCAGGAACGACTAAGTCACACCAATAGGCGTACAGTGACACAACCCTTTAGAGCAAGCAGTAAATGGCCTCTTGGTACTTTACTACCTGTCATGAAACATCTATGCGACAAACGGGAGCGATTTGCAAGCCGACTAAGTGAACGCTCATGCCAGATCGCCACACTGAGAGGAGCATACACCCTTCTGCTTGGTGAAAGGTTGAACCAGTCAATGCACACATGACCCCAGTGACTTCAGGGTTCTTGATGTCCAGTATAAGCTACCAATAGAGACCGGCAGCAGTAATAGTTGTCACATGTTGTGAAAGAGAGCTTTATGATGCCACCATTGTGGGACCACATGGCCAATTCATAAACCAGCAGAATGTATGGAGCGGTGATGCGATCAAGTTTATGGCTATGACATATCGCGCTAACGGACAGCTATGCTATACAATATGAAAAAAATTTAAGGTGGGCACGTAAGGTCTTTACATGCTGTGAAAGCGAAAGCATGCTTTGACGTAACAGCCTTAACCACAAAGGCCTGCCTCTACCAGAAAGGCCTTCACCCTAAATTCCATTCACATAAAGACCTTTATCGTGAAGGTGTTTACCTTGAAAGCCTTCATTCACAAGGCCGTTCGCCTAAAGTTCTCAAAGGCCTTTATCATTGCTATTGTCATTAATGACCCCACCCCAAACCAGCATTGCCATTGCCAAACATTCAAAGTCGTTTATTTCCCGCATCACATGACTAACTTCAGAGGCTTCACCACACACCGGCATTTTCCAGGTTAGAAGGCCAATAGGGCTTTCGTGCTAAAAATTAAGCACCATTATCTCTTTGGCGCACGATGGCCTCAGTTGCTCATGCACCATAAAACCCAGCTGAACACAACTCTCTTACAAAAACACAGAGAGGGAAATAATTTAGAGTGGCATGCTTCGCGACTCACTACAGCAGGGAATTGGCTACCTGTGCAAATAGTACTCTGTGGGAGCTAATCATTAAACACTCTATACTAAAGGTACACAAATCAAATGAATGGACACAGAAAGAGGCAAAAAAAAGGATGGAAAGTTAAACGCTAATTAGTCAGTGGAATTCTCTTTCTTCTTTTTCTTGCACGTGACCTATTTTTCCACTATCATGTGCAGATATCCATGATGGACACTATTCTATCAGACCTGCTGCCATGCACTCGGACAAAACGCTCAAGGAGGAGCTTGGCTAGATTCCGGAAACGAACAGTAAGAGCTGCTTCTCACACGCACTGTACTTGGCAGGGAGCGTTGTCACATCTGTGACAAGTTCACTTAGCGGGACAACTTTCAGGGCGGAAAGAAAACGTAAACAAGTTGCACTTCCCAAGGGGCCGCGTGCACAGCTGTAGCTGCACGCTTTAAAACGAACGTGCCAGCTGCCGCATGCCAGCACGGTCAAAAGAACTGTGTTCCATGTAAGCAGCTGCTATATGTGTGTATTAAAAATCATCTCTCTGTCAAGCCAAACAGCAAGCAAGGACAGAGCACATGTGAGGCCTGTCTGTCGCTCCCTTTACCCCGTGCACTGACACCTTACGAAGAGGAGCGAAACACGGATTTTTTTTTTAACTTTTGGCCGAGGCAAAGAAATGACAGCAATACCCATTGTTTCCAGCTACAGCTATCTGTTTCACAGGCATTTACCATCTTTTGGTAACTACGAAGGCCTGACACTTCCAAACACAGCATATAAACGTTTTTGATTCCTTTCTTGTTTGTTATTGCATATTACATGTTGATTCCTGAGGTTAATGTACCTTTTTAAATTCTTTGAGCAAGAACGCTGTCTCTAAACCTGAAAATGCAAGCGCAAATAGTCGTGTCCAATATACATTGTTATCACACCATCACCTATAATAAGCTGTGCACCTACTACACGGAGTTCTTTTTCACAGTAATAAGCATGTACAAAAAATGCACAAGAGGAGCCAACACTCCTTTAGAATGCCGACACCTCAACAACAGCAACATTTAGGGAAAAAAAAAAAATTGGCAGTGGCTTAACTTGGCTAACCCTGGAATTCAGCAAAAACGAGGGAAGCTCCGCTACACGCTCGTGACAGCCATTCTATATATACCCACATGACAACGTGGCTATGACGTGGTGACACATGATCTTATGACACCCCCATCGGATGTCATCACGTGGCTTCACATCACTCCATCGGATGTTCTTAAGGTCAAAGGTCAACTCAAGGTCAGAGGTCAACTAAAGGTCATGGGTAAAGGGTTCGACACCATAACTGTACCACATATGGTCATACACGGCTAACGTGGTTGGGCTGAAGGTCGTTTAAGGTCATTCTCTGGCCTACGCGACTACTTTACCTAGCGTAGTGAAGCTTTTTCGCTTCAAAAGCATACAACAAATGCCAGCTGCTTTTTCTGTCTGCCTCTGACGCTAAAACTTCGTTAGTAAATCTTATCACACTATACTATGCAGTAACTGAAAAACTTAAGGACACACCCTACAAATTGCCAGTGACTGGCATGTCGAAAAAGCTGATCTAGAATCTAGCCAGCTCTGCAAATTACATAACTGCCTTTTCTCAAATGATTACACCCAAAGAAGGGTCACTGCACACATTTTACCGACTACCATTGTCACGAAAATTGTAAACCACAGCACTTGAACAGGACTGTTATAAAATATTATGCTAAATGAGAGAAATGTAAAATGTGTAGGTGTACATACTAAGCAGTAGATAGAACCATCCACCACGTACCGGTACCAAGACAGGCGTTATACATAGATTTGAGAGTGAGTGAGTCGTGAAGTTAACAATCAGCCATTGTCGCTCCCAGCCAACTTGTGCTAGAAACATTTTGCAGTGACAAATTTTGTAAGCTAGGTTACACAAATGCTTCTACACTCGCTACACAGCTGGCTACACAAAGTGCCACTTTGCACAATTCAGTTATGGAATGGCTAAACAACTTTCCGTGCAAATTATCAGCTTGAAGACGACTTAGCAAACATGGACAGAGAAATGCGCTGCAGTGCAATCTTCATCATGGGACGCCGATTAGCCTAGCTGTAAATTTTAGTCAAAACTGTCAACTTGCATTTTACTAACTCTTCCCTCTTCTGTAATGTGGCAACCGATCTAATCACAGCTTTGGAATGCAATGATTAACTAACGCTCTGTTCTTGTTGTGTCCTGTGTTCTTGTGAAAGTACATTCTTTGTTAGAAATGATTAACTAAGGGATTCTTCAGTAAGCACGGAAGTTTATAATCATCACCATCAGCAAAATACACCTACTGTAGGTCAAGGGCATCTCCCAGTGCTCTCGTATAGTCATGTGCCATCCACAGTTAGTCTATCCTGGCAAACTTCTTAATCTCATCTGTCCACCCAACTTTCCACCCTGCTCAAAATGCAAACCAATGGCCAACACCAATAACAAGCTGCCAGGTACCTGTTTGCCACAATTCACATCCCACATACCCAAATCTAGTTTTAGTTTTTAATTTCCACCAGGGTACCGTGAACTCTTTCTCTATGTAGCTTTCGTCCTGTATTCCAAGGCCACTCCGATATATATTTTCTTCTTTTTTAACAGTTTAGCACAACCAGACTGATGGCTTTGAAATGTTTCTGCATTCTCTCCCGAAATAGACCTGATGCACCTGTTTTATTCCGAGCAAAACAGCGCCATGGACACGTGGCAGCTGCTGTCAACAACTGCTGGTTCGGCACTTCACGTGTGGTGCGAACCGCTTGTAAGCTTGGGGCAACCATCGTGAGAATTGCATGTTAAACGTTAAAACTATGCCAGCATCGCTTCAATAACTATTATCGCTTTTAGACGACTTATGCTACACTGCTTACTGAACTATCCGAGTCAGCCATCAAGTTGAGTAGCGAACATGCTTGAATCCATTTCTGAAGCACGATGGATATTAAAAAAGTGAAGGCATTTTTGAGCTCCTGCTCCACACAAAATTAGAGAGCGAAGGTGTTTGGACAGATAACCCAGAGAAAGCCTCGGCACATGCTAACACTGGAAGACGCACTGATTTGGTGTTGTGAACAAATCATGATAGGAAAGTTTGTGATATCACGGGCCAAAATCGCGTAACCAGTGTCATGCGTTATTGCACAGCTTTCTATTGTCTTGCACACAAAATCCGACAATCATGTCTTTCTTTTTTATCGGACGATCATGAGCTCACTATTCGACTACCTAGCAGCTGGCTCTTGAGGGCTTCTGGCACCAAATTGAGCAACGGGTCGTTCGAACTCTTGTCGATGTTGTCGGAGTCGACGTGGACTTCCGAAACCACAATCTCGTCATCTTGCATGCTTACAAAAAGTTTAGTCGAGGTCAATTACGAGTCGGCGATAACGTGCACACGAGAAGCATATTCAACCGGAAAAACCACGCACACAGCGAAAAAAAAAACGCTCCGCCGCCTCCGCCAAGGTAGATGTATACTGGTAGCGAAGGCTCCATAGACGCCCATTGGTCCAAAAAATGGCGGCTCATGGGCACTCCAGCGCCCCCTGGATTTTGGGGGGCAAACTACGCAAACGTGACGTAGAATGACGTCACGCATACGTATGCTTTTGGCGCGAATTATAAAGCGGTCTTTCTGAAGAAACCGCGTTTTCGAGCCCGTATCTCTCGAAGGTTGCTGCCTTTCAGCGCGCCCCAACCTTTGCCAGTCAAATGTGCTCGAGTTCCTGCTAGTTATGGCCTTGTTAATGTGCAATTGGGAACGCAATGAAAGTGACTGGTAAAGGAGGGGCAGCATAGAAAGGCAGCAACACTTCCAGACACTGGCGAAGCACGCATGATTCGTAGTGCAAATACTGGTGCTAGTACTTTTGAGAGCTTTTGAGTACAGCAAGGTATGATGCACAAAGCACTGGCTCAAGTGCACAGTTGGCAATAGAGTGTACGGCAAGTATGGTTTTCATAGTTTCATATTCATTGTTTATTGCAGCAACCAAACAAATACAGTCACAAAGCACACCCTTGGCACACAAACAAAAATACATGTCACAGGCAGCACAAGCAGTATTGTTTAAGTTGGCTAATCATCTCAATAGTCACAGTGCAGAAGGAAAAAGCCCTGAAGTGCCACGAACGTTGTCAGTTAGGAAATTGAAAAGTATAGAAAACAATGCTACGACAGCTTCAATTGAAGCAAACATAACATGACATAAGTAGGCGCATCAACACAGACCATAGAGCACACTGGGATTATTCTTCACATTTAATTTCTTCAGCTGAAAGAATATAGCAGGTGCGTTTACATCTGCAAGGCAATGTTAAAGCCAGCTTTAGCACCCTCAAACGTGCTCAACGTAGGAGCAAATACCATACATTGAAAAAGACATGAAGCCAAGTACGCACGAACGGGTTACAGCTATGAAACACGAGCGAACAGCCCGGCGAAACCATATCGAAGTCAAGCGGGAATCGGTGTAGCGTGACACCAATGGTACTATCCACGCTGTCGCAGTGTACCGCCTTGGTGTACCACGGAGCATCGCTTCTTCACATGCCGCAAGCTCATCTTGAAATGAAGCGCTAAGCGCTTCAAAAGAAGAGCGCGAAGCGTGCAAAGACGGAAAAAGACTTCGCACTGGCCGCACGCCGAAGGAGACGACAAAACCGAGAAAACTGCCGCAGCGGTCCAGCGGGGTGCAAATCTTACCGAACGGTGACAAAGAAGCGACGTGCAAGGACGACGAAAACTTCGCAAAAGGAGCATTTTGAGACCGGCGAGCTAAATTTATACGCTTTACCAGGCGCGCCATCGCAGGCAGCTGGCGATAAGAAATCGCCACCTCGCCACTGTGGCCGGGTTAGCCGGGTATCGAAACAAGGCCTGCAAAGACGCGCTGTAATGCACCGCACACTCATGAATAGGGGGCAGGTCAAGAGTGTTGCAAAAATAGAAAATTTGCCAGGTTTTAATAAAATGACTTACCTCTTTCGTAAAACAAGGTGCTAATATATTTTTTCGTTTCTATTGGCAGATTACATTCCAATTTTGTAGTTTTATTATTTATTTATATGAGTGTTTTGCCCCCCCATCCTCTGGTTGTGCTGCAGTCGCGCTAAACCACTTTTCGGCCCAGCCTTCGCCACCACTATAAATCCGCCTTGCCTCCGCTGCCGGACGCGGAGATTATTTTGTGCACCCTGAGAATTCTGGAGAGTGAACTTAATCATTTTCGTATTACTGTGAAACAGTTCTTCTGCAAGATAAGTTAAGTTACTGTAAAGTATAAAATATTTTAATGTTAATTCAATATAATAAATAAGATATAGTTTTGTTTCTTAACAATACGAGTGTAAACATAAACTTTCAAATTACGCAACTGACGACGAACTGAACTTTGTAAAAAAGGGCAATCTCAAAACGAAACCGAGAAACGCGCGCGCGCGCGCGGCGTATTCGCGTCCCGCAGTTTTTTCGAGTGCCTACGAAATATGCAGTGTTGCATGTGTAATAACGCACGTCAGTTCATTTAATTGTACAGAAGCGGCACGCTCGAGGACTGCCCAGAGCATTGCGTACCTTTTGTGAATCACAAAAAAAAATCTTTTTTAACATTTTACTTTCAAATTTATTGCAACACCATCACATCACGTGACGGGGCTACGCCAATGGCGCTTCAACACGAGTATGGCGACTCTCATAAATTGAGCATGCGCCGTGACGCCGATACAGTGGCTGGAATAGGGGAAGTGTGCCGAAGGCGCAGCCGCTCGCGTGTGCTTCCGCGATGCAACCGCGAGGCGGCGCTGGCGGTTGCTTACACGTCGCTTCCTACGGGCGTGCTTTGCGTTTCGCGCTATAAATGCGAATTTGCAGTGATTATTTCGGTTCATAAATTAGTATATCCGGACTGCAATGCGTTCACTTGCATGCTACAATGGCAGTGACGATACATTACTATATCTCCGCCTTTCATCAGTTTTCGTTCGATAAAACTTGCTCACTCCTGCCACGGTAGTTGCGCTCTAGTTACTGCCCGAGCACAGTAGCGATACGCTGCACAGTGGCGCTCTTTATCACGATTCAACTTTGCCGCTCAGAAGACTGCCAAATGCACCCACCGCGTGCTATGGGCGTGAATAGGATATTTCACGCACTCGCACTTTTTGCCATAAAAATCGGCTTGTCGTTTACACTAGTTCTATGAAAAAAATTTTGCACAGCATGAATGCAGTAGTCGCGTTCGTGATAATTGATTCTTATTGAAGAAATGGCTTGAATTAAAGTGGATGTCCAACGCGTATGAAATTATAACTAGATGTTTCTCTGAGCGCTGATCATTATTTAATTGTAAAATAAGTATTGTGCTGGATTCATCCAAATAATGTGATTAGTTTCATGCAAATAAAAGTGGAAAACATATGGTCCCTACTGTACATTCCTGTTGGAACTGTTTATTGATTTTACAATGAACAATAAATCATTCACCTGATAACAAAATTCATGGTAATTAGAGGTTTCTTAAATGTCACATTAGTTTCAGGTAGACTAGTAATATACAAAACACACTTCAGAGAACATTCAACAAGACATAGCTGAAGGCGCATCTCCACATGGTCCTCAAGTTGTTCTGATAAGTTTCAAATGTTTTTTCTTCTCCCTTGTGGAAGTGCGGTCTTTGTCCAGAGACTTTGTGTAGAAGTGAAGACGTGTCATGATGAAAAACTTTACAGTACTGCTAGTCAGTGCTTCCTTGTGGGCAACACAGCCAACGTGTGGCATTTTTTGCATGTGCTGCATAATCTCTGTGATGCTATCTCTGTGCAACTTGTTCCAGCTAAACCAAATGGTGAAAGAATCCTCCAATGCTTCAACAAAAGCAAATAGCTCACGTGTCGGATACAGCAGGCCGCCCTGGTCACAGAATGCTGTGAAGGATGAAAGTTGCTTCTCTGCGTTCTCTGGTGGTGTAAGGAGAGCATCGAAGCAATCTTGACATTTTGTTGCGAGGACCTTTCGTCGTGCAACATATCCTGCCACGTAGTACACCAGTCTGGCATCGCTTGTTTGCTCTGGATATATGTGATCGGCTGCTAAAGTGGTGGGAGAGGTCTGCCAATGCTAGACGCTTCATCCAGTTTTTCCCGAGTCCAGCAGGGTGTCGACGTGGCTTGCTAATTCAGCTGTCCCAACTAGAGCCTCGAGCGTTCCACCTGCACAATTCCCAGTACCTGGAGCTTTTACCAGATTATAAAAGCTATGGCAGTTCACTGCTGTGAGGAACTGGGCCGATGTCGGGTGATCGTTGCAGCCATTAAATTGGCGTATTATGCCAAAAAGCTTTTCAATTGCATCTTGACTAAGCCTTGAAGTTAAAAGGTACTTGTAGCCAATTTTTTCGTTGAGGTAGGCCAAGAGTTCCAGAGTGGCTTTCAAAGTTACTCTAAGCCCCTCGGCAGTACCAGGTGACAGGAAACCAGCCATTGAAGGCCCTGTGTTCGCTTCTCACGCATCAATATATGCAAGGGCTTTTTTCAACACATCTTCTTTTTTCGAGTTCGGCCTGAGTGAGCTTGATGGCACTCTCGATGTCATTGCATCGATCAGATTATGCATGAAGGCGACGAACTTTGCTGTAGCATCGGCGTGGTCACAGGAATCTGCAATTTCGTTCTTGTACAAAAACAAGTCATGCAGAACTTGTGGGCTAAAAAGGTGGAATGCCAAATTGACCTTCATTTTTTCAAAGTTATTAGGACTCAAGTGGACATTAGTTATTTTTGGCATTGCTTTCAATGTGACTTGACACTTGTCATGGTCATGGGCTATCTTGATCGGCCTTACGTCCACATGCCCCTCTGGTGTTTTGAAGCCTGCCTTGATGAAGCCATTGCGGACACATTTTACTAAGTGTGGAAAGTCGGAGAAGAAGAAAAGGCGTCTGTCATCTCCACAAGGATGGGCTGTCGATGGTTTGATAGCTTTTGAGCTTGCCGAAATGCGAAAATTGCGCCACATTGCCCGATTCCATGACGCCCCATCACAGGTGACGTAGTCAACCTTAAGACCAGCATTTTCAGAAAGCAGCACAGCTTCCAAAAGAATCTTCGAGAGCAACGGTGCTTTAACATTTCCCTTTGAAGCGAAAACACCAAGGATTTGATGCCATGATCCTGAAAGAGGCTGAAACATAATAACCAGTCCATGGTCACAAGTAACTGTCTTGTCAGCCTCAGGAGTGTAGGGGCCAAGATCAACGAACCCGTGCACTTTACCAGAGCCGCTTGCAACAGCGAAGTTTTCTGCCAGCTTCATCTCGTCGACAATGAGGCCACCATGGCACTCAAATTCAGTCATCTCTTGCGTTTTTCTTGATATGCCAGAAAGCACTGCTGCATTGAATCCAAATCTGCTTTCGTATTTCTCCATATACTTCCTGAGACAAGTGCGGCTAGGCAGCTTAAGTATATTTTGTTTTCGTACATGTTCGTAGAGACGTGCACTTTTCATGTGCATTATAATACATTCTAGCATCCTCTCTGGATTATAGCGCATCCCTTTGACAGATTTGCGGCTTCCAGCCTCAAAACACTGCATGATTGCAACTCTTTGTTTTTGTGGAAGCTTTTCGATCTTTTTTAGCACAGTACTTTCTTCAATATCCTCATTCTCCTGCTTCATTTGAATGATGGTTCGATCCAAGCTTTTTACTTTGGCTCTTAGACGTCTCACTGCTTCGGTTCTTGCCCTCAACTTCTTTCCATAATCATAACTGACATTTCGCTTCTTTTCCCGGCACCGTTGATTAATAAGAAGCCTTCTCAAATACTTGCTGGCGACGCACCGCATCTCATTTTCACTGACGGCACCTTTGCACCGTATGTGATAAAAGCCTTCGCTCCATTTTATCATTTTTGAGCAGCTAACATGGCAGAACTCAGTCAGTAACCCCGCTCCTGCGCAAACCTGCATGCTGTCAACCTCCTGCAGCACGGACGCTGGATCACATTTCTCGTCTATCGCCGTGAGTTCCACACCCCGGACGAACACCTGATGCTTGACAGCGGTGCCCTCGCTGCGGAACAAAACAAGCTTCTGAGCATGGAGGAGACCCATGTTCGGCCCTGGCAGGCACACACTATACGACACTGTTAGCGGCTCTTCACAAAAAAAAAAAACATGCTTTCCCCATTTATCTGATGGGAGGGTGACGTTTCTGGCATCCGAAGTTCTTAGTATGTCCAGTTCGGCAGATGCGGGTGCCTCTGCTGAAACGTCGCTGGCCTGCGGAACTGTTCGCCGCCTCTTCGAAGGCACGACCTGAGGGTCCAGTCGCTTCTTTGGGTTTCTCTTCTTGGGCACGGGCTTGGAGAGATACTTAGGCACGTTCGGGAACTTCGTTGGAACGGCATCGGGCTGAAGGACCGGTCTGCTTCTTTCCAAACGTACCGTCTTACCTTGTATGTTGTGTTCGAAATGACGCGACACAAACTGAGGATCAAAATGAAGCTTGCAAACAGCGGCGTTTCGTACAAGGGGCTTGTCGGCTCTTGGGATATTCCTCTGCCACTTCAGAGAAAGCTCCTCGTCCTTGGGCACACCGAAAAGCGACAACTTCTCTTTGCACGATTTGTACCCGGTTGTGCAACCGGGCACAAAACAGTGGCTTTGACGTCGGCTCGTCACATGCACATTTTCAACACGCCAGAAAAAGCGCACAGCGTACGGAAACCACTCAAAACGACCCAAAAAGCGCTGAAAACGCCGGCAAATAGGCCTCCCATGCGCTCAGCTTGACGTGTAAACGACGGCGAGCGCCACCTCGCGGATGCATCATGAGGCTGCATTGTGGTTCCCGTAGGAGCCGCTTGGCGGTAATCACACTTTAGTATTCCAGCCACTGTAACGCCGAGTCGGTCCTGCCACGTTCATAGCGTGGCGCTTGTCACTCGTGCGGGGAGGTGGTGTGTGCATTGTCCCGTAGTCCGTTCATCTGTAGTGTTAACTCTTCCCAAGGACTGCAGCATGATTTCTTTAAGGTTCCTCGCTTTACTGTGCTGCGTAGCGGCCATCAGTTGCGCGGACTACGAGACGGAAGAGCACGTTCTCATCTTTAAGGAGACCAACTTCGACCAAGGCATCAAGGACCACAAGAATGTGTTTGTCAAATTCTGTGAGTATGCCAGATGAAGCGCAGCTGTGCGGTTTTTCCCGCAGTTGTGCCAGGCGCGGCGCCATACGGAAGCGGAACAGTAGTTCTGCTTCGTTAGCAGCGTACTCCGCTTGGTGCAATCAGCGTAGGCGGTGTCAACGGTTTTGGAATAGAAACGGTCGTTAATCCCAGAAGGAAGCTCACACGGCCGGCGATCGGCCTGTCCGCCTGGCCTTCGTCAACTGGTCCACGTCGGTTGCGCATCGTCGGCTGTGCCGTTTTTAGAGCCGCGGTGTAGACTGTAGCTGCGCTTGTTGCCGCCGGCTCTCTACAATGTCCGGCGAGTTGGGGCAACACCAGCTAGACTTGGGGCCGGTCTTGCTGCGGCGCGCCGACTTCACAGTGCGTTGACCGGCCTACCACGGGCCACGCGTGGCAGCAGAGTCAGCTCGCGGCATTACTTTTTTTTCTCTCTCGCCGGACAAGCAGTGGCTACGTTATCGCCGGCACGGCCCTTTTGCCGGCCACTATGTCAGGACGAGAAGGGCTGACCTGGCGGGTTTTGTCATTGAAGCGCACACGCCTACGTGAGAGATTATCCGGCCGCTGTGAAAGTTGCGGCACCTTATCACGTTCTTGACACGGACTGACCGTGCCCGCGTAATATCATGCCACCGCCACCACAAAAAACCAAAACCAAAAAAAACTAGCCGCCTCTTCGAGAGTAATGAATGACGTGGGACCAGGAAAACGGGTGTCCGCGTGCCATCCTTTCCCTTGCTGCTCACTTTTTTTTTTCTGCCGCGATTTAATGACCTTGATGGCGCGGCGTCTTTCTTTTCCTAACGGCGCTTTACGAATAATTCAGGAGTTCGACACATGTGAACAAAACGCGTCAGCAATAAATTCTTCGTGTTCCATGCCCTGTAGCTCCTCCACTTTGTTGCACCATGTTTGTTTAATGGCAATCCATAATCCGCTCTGGCTGTCACGTGCACTTTATTGGTATGTTGTAAATGTAGGTGTTGCACAACTCGTTGAGCATTGTTTGTGGATTATTGCTTAAACTACAGGTCTTGCTCCAGCAAGTGGTAATAAGGTTGTCACATTTGACCATATCGTCACAATTTGGAATCCAAGCGGCAGAGAAATGTGTGAACCTATGTCATCAAAACCACAAAAAGCCTAATTGTTGGAGTTTACTGGGAATGTAAATGTGATGCTTTTGTCATCAGTGACCCTTTAGCACATGTAAAAATGCTGTGCCGTTGCAGCTGCATATGACTTGTTAAGATCTACATATGGGGTGCACTGATTTCATAGCGGCCACACTGAGACCAGAAACACGGTGTAAACCTACACATTCTTGCAATCCACTTATCACAGCCTGTTCTGACCTGCACTGGGAAACTATACCTAGGTCTATTCTTTTAGTGCATTCCGAACGGTTATACCACCTTTTTTTTTCTGATTGTACAGTTCTTAGTCTGAGGGTGAACCATACGCGTCGCTGGTTGCTCGGGCGGGTAAACCTGATGGTCATGATGGTCGCAAACGCCCGGTAGATGGATGCACGAGGCTTTCACACAAGCCATTCCGGGTGAAGTTTTGATAACAGCACCCTGCTGATTGTTAGAGGCATCAAGTGTTACATAAGCTTGCTTAGTGGTAATGTTCATGTTGTGAGGGGCTGCACTTTGGTTGCTGGCACTGTTTTCAAAATTTTCTACATATTTTTGCCTGTATTCGGTACAAATACTTTGACAATAGGTTGATAGATTTGACGATAGGTTGACAGATAGGTTGACAGTGCAGGGTCATGCCATGTCTCCTGAAATGACTTTTGCATTTGTTACTGGCAAATATTCTAAAGTGTCAGTTTGTTGTGGCCCTAAAGGTAATGCTCACTCCCTCTTGTGGCGTCCCAACACGAGGCCTTTGAGGAATTAAATGAGTGCCAAGTGAACTGCTTGGCGTCTCTTCACTCGGCTTGCGGAATATGGCACCACTTGCACTGTGAGCTGGGCTTGCTGTGTCTACACATTGGGAAGTTGTGCTTCAAAGGTATCTGGATTTAATTCGGTTGGTGCCTTTTTAACTCTTTAACATTCTTTTTCCAGACTCCCCCTGGTGTGGACACTGCAGGGCCATGGCCCCTGACTATGCCAAGGCCGCTAAGATGCTTGAGGAGGAAGGCTCAGACATCAAGTTGGCCAAGGTTGATGCCACCGTCGAGAGCAAGCTGGCCGAGCAGCACGAGATCCATGGCTACCCCACACTGAAGTTCTTCCGCGACGGCCAGCCTCTGGAGTACAAGGGCGGCCGCACGGCTGAGGAGATGATCCGCTGGCTCAAGAAGAAGACCGGACCTGCGGCCCAGACGCTCAGCACCGTTGATGAAGCCAAGGCATTTGTGGACAGCGCAGAGGTGGCCATTGTTGGATTCTTCAAGGACCACAGTAGCGAGGAGGCCCAGCAGTTCATGAAGGCTGCGGATGCTGTCGACCGCCATGTCTTTGCCATCACTTCAGACGACGCCATCTACAAGGAGCTGGGTGCCAACAAGGATGGAGTGATGCTCTTCAAGAAGGTCATTACTGCACCTTGCTTCATTTGCTGTCATTTCTGTACTTTTCTCGGTTTGCCTTTATTTGCACGTGCTGCCACTTGTCACACAATGTCAGAAGTGTTTTGATAACTAATGCATTCTGCTGGTCACTGATGGGCGACACCGTGTATGTATGCATGATATAGCATTGCCTAAAGCTGTTGCATTGCAACCACATTTTGCATGATAGGAACTGCATGCAAAGTCATTCATTGGCACACAGCCTGCTGGCTAGGAAGATTTCCTTACATTTTTAAAAGCTCCAAGGCCTCGTGAATAATGAGCATTATGGGCATGTAATGTGCATTTTCTGCAGTGACAGGTCTCGTTGATTTTTGGCTGCCGAAGTCTTGACTCACGAGATCACATGCTATCTTGACAAGAGCCACCGTGGTGGCTCAGTGGTTATGGCGCTCTGCTGCTAACCCGAAAGACGCAGGCTCGGTCCCGGCCGCGGCGGTCGAATTTCGATGGAGGCGAAATTCTGGAGGCCCGTGTACTGTGTGATGTCAACGCACGTTAAAGTACCCCAGGTGGTCGAAATTTCCGGAGACCTTCACTACGGCGTCCCTCATAGCCTGAGTCTCTTTGGGACGTTAAACCTCCATAGAATCAGAAGCTATCTTGATAAGCATAAATGCTAATCAAGTAGAGCTTTCTGTTTCTCCAAAGTAAAATAAGTTTTTCCTTTTTTTTTCTTTTCTGCAGTTTGACGAGGGCAAGAACACCCTTGACCAGGAGGTCACCTCTGAGAATGTCCAGAACTTTGTTCAGCTGAACAGCTTGCCACTGGTTGTTGAATTCACACACGAAGTAAGTATTTTCATGCCAGTATGCTGCCTCAATGTGTTATGTCAAGCCCCCTGAAAAGCTTGCTTTGTGCACAGATAATCCCGTTTGACGTTGTTGGATCTTTCACAGCTTTTATGAGTAGGGTTGCGAAGTCAATGAATTCAATGGGTAAAGCTGTAGGTTAGTAGGTTAGTGTTAATGCACTGCCTAATTTTGTTTGTCTAGATTTGGAGCGTTTAGTGGCATCTGGTAATGGTTGCAATAAGTACTATGCCGGAACCATCACCATGATAAGTCGGGGGTCTTGGCAGGAAGTAGACGACATTGATGTCCTCTGTCTGCGGTTGGAGGGGCGGAGTGGCTGCCCGGCTCTTTGAGGCTGGGATCTAGGGGCTCTCGTCGATTGTGGCAAGGGCTCCTTACCCCAGGGGGTATAGTGGAACCTTTGCACTACAATCTTAGCAGAGCATTGACATGCATAGGATGAAAGTTCTTTCGTATTAGGGAGCTGTTTAATGCAGGCCCCCTCTGACTTAGGCAATGCAATGAAATAAGCTGCCTTTGCAAATGCACAGAATCCAAAAAGCACTTTGGGTGTGCATTTTCATTTGACTTGGGTACTGAAGTTTGGGAACAGCATGCTGCATTCTACATCCCGTATTGTAGGGTAGCACGGCATTGCCTATTCAAATAATGACCACTTAACTGATGGACTCTGTACACCACTCTTAAAAAATTTCGCTAACTGTTCTTTGCTGGCCTTTCCTGTAAAAGCTCTAGGTGGGCCTCGAATACTTTGTTGACAGCCTTACTTTTGAATGCGTTTTCAGAGTGCCCAGAACGTCTTCAGTGGCCAGATCCGTCAGCACAACCTGCTTTTCATCAGTAAGAAGAGCGCAGACTTCAAGCAGCTGCTGGATGACTTCAGGGAGGCCGCCAAGGAGTTCAAGCACAAGGTAAACTTTTTCGTTGCTGCTGTTGATCTCCTGCTTTGTTTTATTTAACGGTCCCCAAAAGAGTTTAGTATGTGTGATGAGCATGCACAGAAGAGAAGATAATGAGCTGCGACATAAAGCATGGTTAGACGTTGGCGTAAAGCATTAATAAAAGCACTTTGGTTAATTTCTTGAGACTTAACCACAGCGCAAAAACAACAAAAACACCCACAGACAACCTTTGCTCCTCCAGACAACCTTTGCTCCTGTACGGATCATGTAATGATATTCCACTCTTTACCATTTCCATGTGCACTTCATTCTCCTGAATGAACTTGCACAAAAAATCGGGAGGTTTATCCTTGTTACTCGTTTCTACATGGTGGAGCTCTGAAACTGGTTCGTACTTACACATCACTCCATTCCCGTTTCCAGGTTCTGTTCGTGACCATTGACATCGATGACGAGGACCATGAGCGCATCCTGGAGTTCTTCGGCCTCAAGAAGGAAGAGGCTCCCGCCATGAGGTTCATCAAGCTCGAGGGCGACATGACCCGCTTCAAGCCCGAGACCAACTCTCTCAAGACCGACGACATCAAGGCCTTCGTGCAGGGTGTCCTGGACGGCAAGATCAAGCAGAGCCTGCTCTCCCAGGACCTGCCTGACGACTGGGACAAGCATGCCGTCAAGGTGGTCGTGCAGAAGAACTTCGACGAGGTCGTCTTCGACAAGACCAAGGACGTGCTGGTGGAGTTCTATGCCCCGTGGTGTGGACACTGCAAGCAGCTGGCACCCATCTATGACGAGCTTGCCGAGAAGTACAAGGACCGCAAGGACATCCTCATCGTCAAGATGGACGCCACTGCCAACGAGCTCGAGCACACCAAGGTTGGCAGCTACCCCACCATCAGGCTGTACCGCAAGGAGACCAACGAGGTGAGTGGTGGATGTATTTACCTGAAAGGCCTTTGATGTGACGGCGTTCGCTAAAGGCCCTCGTGCGTAGGCCTTCATATAGCTTTGCTGCATATTCAGGCTTCATACTCCAGAAGAATGGGACGGGATTGTTAATAAACCAATCATGGAGGAAGAACGCTGCTTATCTGGGATACTTTAGGTTTAGATGTGCACATTAGCTTTACCATTGACCAAGAGCAGCAGTCAGTGTCATTAGAACATTTGTGTACCTTATCTTCCATGGCGTTGCTGTTGCCTGCATTCCCATTGAAGGAAGAACAGTAAGACCTCGTTGATACGTTTTTTTATAACTGTTTTCAAATATGGAGGGGGAAAAAATGTAGTACTATCCGGGAAAAGGTGCGTTCCAAGCTGCCCAATTTTGAAAAATATAACTGCTGAATGTGGTACTTTTGAATGAACGCTTTCACTTCATAAAAATGTGGATTAGCACTTTTGGCCGAAGGTGTAAGCAGCTTCTTTATCGTGGAAGAAATTCGCAACGCATCCGATCCATCAGTGGCAATGGTGAAAGTAGTTGGCAACTCTTCCTCATCTCTTTTAGGTGCGTCGCCTCCTTTTATTAATGCACCATGGGAAAGCCACCGTGGCGGCCGTCTGTAGCAGCATTTCTCGGCGTAGCTGCGCGCAGCTGCGTTTCTCATCATGTAGCGTCCCCTACAGGCACAGCCCACTTGCAGCTTAGCACAGTCTAATTTTGGATGCTTCTCCCCTTTGCAAACATGCACTGCAGAGAAGCCGTCGCGGCGGGAAAACTGCCACTGCAAAATTCAGCTCTTCATTTCTCGTGCACCCATGTACGGCCCACTCGTATGTGTGCACATGTGTGCTTGGGCGCTAAACCAATTATGACCAGAATTTCCAGAAATTTTGAATCTAGCAGTCAGGAAATCATGTTATCCGGGAGCATATTAACTGGAACAAGAAACTAGCTCTTTGGGAAATTTTTATCGTCTGCAATTTTGAGCATATGAACAGAGCACATGTTAACAAGGTTTTAGTGTAATTGCTTCAATCTGGTTTAACTCCTGTTATATACCGTGTAAACACGTGTAAGGGCTGCACCCGTGTTTTCCCGAAGGAAATATTAAAACAAAAATCCGTGTAAGGACTGCACCCGAGCTTTCCATGACCCATGCGGGAATTGCCAAATGCCAATTTGTTGTTATTGCCTCTGCATGTTCTGCAGGTGTCTCACCACCTGTGCGTTTTGATGCTTTGCCCTGGTCTCGTCATCGTTTTCATTTACTTAATTATACGCTTTCTTTTTGCACCAGGCTGTGCAATACAACGGTGAGCGGACTCTGGAGGGGCTGTCCAAGTTCATTGACACCAGCGGAGAGTACGGCCAAGCACCTCCCGAGCAGGTAAGCACCTCCCGAGCTCTCCCCAGCACCTCTAACAATGGATAGTGTTTTAGGTGCCTGAGCCTGCCTTACGCAGCAGAGACATGCAATGCACTTTTTGTTTGATACTTAGATGACATTGGTCATCTTGACAAGCTCAGTTTGACCTTGCAGGTTCCTCTCATGCATTCTTCACACAGTGAATTTTGTTAGCCCCTTTGTCGGACTATGCACTTCATCATTTCATATGTTACATCATCACTCGCCGATGCACCTTAGTGCGCATTTAATGGCCACATTTCGTCTTCTCCATCTTACTACTTTCGCACTGCTCCCCTTCCACCTTCTCCCAAATTTCTTTCCCCATGCAGAGCAGCATGCCAGCGGATTTTAAATGACAGCTAAATTCTGTTTCTCTCTCTCTTCTCCGCAACTGCTCTCGTGTAGCCCAAGTTAGCGCAGCACTTAGGCGTTGTTCGTCAAATATGAGCAGCACTTGGCTGCGTGTATGTTTGCTCATCTCTCAAACAACTATGTGTGCTTAGACTGCTATGTGCACCTGCAATCCTTTTTTTCCTTCCTGCATGGTGCCTTGCTCCCTTTCCCCTGTGCCGAGCAGTAGGCCAAAGGTGTCTCTCTCTGTCTGGTGCTTGAGCACTCGTTTTTGTGTATTGTTCCACTGATGGATAGCAGCTGCGCAAATAGGTAGCTCGGGCTTTCCAGCTCTCTGCTTCTCGGGGTTGGACTTTGGTGGTGTTCAGTTTTAGGCGTCGGCTAGGGTGCTGGCAGACCGAATGTTGCATGTCTGGTTGTGAGCATCAGAATTTCAAATGCGTTGTCGCGGCATGACAAGCTAATACAGCTATTCTTTGGCCAGCTAATCTCATGGCTTGTGTGTGCTTGTAGCCGCCAGGTTCAGTCTAAGCGACGCTTAGTTGCACTTGGCTCGGTAGTTAGTAATTGTTGTAGACTTGGTTGATGGAGCTGTGCCAGACCACTGGCATGCACATGGGTGCGTGCAAGGCAGGCTTAGGAAGATTGGAGTGGCTGCACCACCACGTGTAGCTGCGAAAGGTGCGAGTGACGAGGGGACGAATTGCACACAGTTTCCCTGGCCCTCTCTTGCTGGTGGTCGCTTTCCCGCCAGTTGCAAGAGCAAGTTTTCAGTAACCTCCAGCACACGTCGGAATCCCAAACTGTCGAATCGTTCCCTGTTCGGTTTGCCACTAGTCAGCCAGGCCTCGCGCGAGGGCACAGTAAGATCGCCTGTTATCTCCATTACCCCCTTGACTTCTGGCTGTGCAGTCGTATTGTTGTGCACTTAATGCTTTGAGCTGTGCGCGTACAATCGTACAATCCCGTGGGGAAGTGCCTAATGTCAGGTGGAGCAGGAGTGCATTTCTCATATTTGCATCAGTTTTTTTTTTGGTAACGAGGTCTGGCAGTTGTGGGGTTTGGCATGTAGGCAGCAATCTACAGTATATATTGCACGTTATGACCTATCTAGAGTTCGGACCCCCCTTTTTAAAGCTTTAATTTAAAGAAAAAAGTGCGCAAATTACGTGAGCAAATCCAGTAGGCTTGCTTGGCACTGCATTCTTTACAGGCCTTGAAAGCATTGAAATAAACGTGATGTTTCTTGCAGGTTGAAGAGGAGGAAGAAGAGGACGAAGACAAGGATGATGAGAAGCTGCGAGACGAGCTTTAAATTGGCTGCCAGGTGTTCCACCCTCTCCTGCATTACCTACCCCACCTTGTATTTTTTCCCCCATTTAGAAAAATTTTTTTGTTAGTGTTCCTTCTGCATCACTAGTTCTTCCATTCATTTCAAATGCGGCGTTGTAGTTCTTCCAACTTGTTAATTCTGCCATATTCTCATTTTTTTTTCTCCCTCCACCTCATATGGTTTTCCCAGAATAGTTTTTTTTTTTATAGTTCCCCTTCTATTACTGCCTCCTGATCTCTGTCGTCATCGTCGTCTGAACGTACAAAAATTGCGATGAGTGTCTTCGTCGGTTCCGACTGTCTCTCTTCGACGTGTTGTCCACCTTCCGCGACATGCCGTTGTGACGGTCGGCCTCCTTGAAAGAGAAAACTGGGCTTTTTCACCACGGAAGCAGCGCCATCTATGTTTAATAAGTGCTTTTGATCCCCCCCTTTCCCCGGTTAAAAAAACTCATCAGCAGCATCTCAACACAGGTTGTGGCTTGCTAGATTTAAAAAAAGTTGTCTGCGCCATTTCTCTTGCTGCTACTACACCAAGGGTGCCGTACTCTCGACATTGTGCTATTTTTTTTCCTTGGCTCGTTCTTTATTTTTTATTATTTAAGGGACCACTGGAGTGCTCTGATGAGGGAGGTTTAGTGCAATGGTTCTACAGGACGTACAGTTTATTTCTGAAGGTCTCAAGAGCAAAAAAAAAAGAAAAAAGCGGCATCTTTGTTGCTGCGGGCATTCGTGCCTCCCTGCATCGTATGTGCAACTCTGTACGGGCCCACTACGTATTTATTTCTGCCACGCTTTTTACCTTGCAAACTGTGGACGGTGTGTTTGGGAGTCATTTGACATAGCAGTTTTTTTGTTGTTGTTGTCTGGAAGTGGTGTGCGAAGACTTGTGCAAGAGCGTGGTCAACTTGCTCGCTGACCCACAACCGCATTTTGTGGTCAGACGGTCTGTTTGTGCAGTGCTAAAGAGAAAGTGTTGTCTGCCAAAGTGGTCGTGGTTGCGCGCACAATCGTCGTCTGCTGGGCATTTATCATGTGTCGCAACTTGCGGAGAGCAAGTGCAGCCTGCTGTCAGAAAAGGAAAAAACAAATAAAATTTTCATAAGTCGCTACCTTTTTTCTGCAGTCTTTTTCTTTGGCCAGTGCACTGGTTTCTTCCTCATGTTGAAACATTAACATCTGCTAATGTTTTTTTTCAACATCTCCTGTCTGTGTTGTATGCTTTGTATGAACAAAGATTGTTGGGGATAAAAAAAAAACGTGGGAGGGCTGCAGAAGAAAAAAAAACAAATGAAAGGTCCAAGCAATCAGACTGTGATGGATGTGTGCTCCTTTCTGAAGAGGCACATTTGGTATCCACTGGAGACTAGTACAGCTCCAAATAAAATGCAGCAAGCTACGGAAAGCTCATGATTGGGAAACTGGGTCATTAACTAGAGAACAAACTAGTTCATATACTCGTGGAAATTTACTAGGGGCAGTTACCAGTAGTGTGGAGGACAAGTAATGGACAGTCTGTTGTAACGTATGATCGCCCACAACCCAGAGTGTTTGGCTAAATGCTGTGGAGCTCATTAGACTGCTGCACCTGAGCAGGCGACCTACCTTCTGGGGTATTAATCTGACTCCAAAATAAGGCTACTCTGACAGGTCAACAAGAGGGCCCTTGTGCAATTTTCGGCCAATTGTGAGGCAGATTTTTGTGACACACAGTTTTACAAGCTTGCTTCAGTATACAAAACACACATAACCATCAGTCAACTCCGGCCCAGCTGGCAGCATGTGCAGAGGCGGTGGCTTGCACCCGAGGCCCCCGAGAGATTCTACACACTATCCCAACTAATGTCTATGTGAATGAACTATCTAGTCCAAGTAGTGTCAGTAGTAAAGCTAACGAAACTAAGCTGCTGTTTTTTACCATGATGGGATAAAAACGTGCACTTCAAACCAAGGATGCTGGTGCACTGAAAGCTTATTGAATTGTACCAGAGGGTGCACTTTTGAAGTTCATTGCAAATGTGGCAAATGCTGTTCCAGTGCCAAAGTGACACTCCAACATGGCAAATCTAAGTGCACTCGCTCAAAGGCTTACCTGTATGGCAGTTTGTTAGACTGTGTTTATGGGTATTACATGCACAACAGTGACTAAGTTAGTCACAATTTTGTAGACGATCTTTTTATTCCGCGTATAGTAATGTTTTTTTCTGGGAAATGGGATAATTTCTTTTGTAATGGTGCTTCCACAATCGAGCACTGTATCGACCAACATAGAACAAATACATGCATTGAATTTGGTTCCAAAAAGTACAAAAGTCCCAGCTCAAAAGTAGATGTTTATTGAGCTTAAACACAACTTTGCTCACAGGGGTTGGTACATATCGAAGTCTGTTGCCATGAGCTCAATTTAAATAAGTTTTCAAAAACCTTAATAAATTGCCTGCATTCACCCGTATTCGGTTTAAAGGCATTTGCAAGCTATGGAATAAAGAGAATACATTTAAAAACAAGCTTAAAACCCATCCTACGGTAGCATAGAGATGTTCACAGGGGCGGGTACAGCCCTGGCGGTGGCGGCGAAGGTGCAGTCACTGAGAGCTCAAACAGCAGGCTGTCGTTCCAAGCCAAGCCGGGGCTGGCCTCGAGGTCGCTGATGGCGACAAACTCTTGCCAGACGTAAGGCACTGTGTGGTCGCCCTGTGGCCGTGGGAAGCTGGGGTCGTTTATGGTGTAGCTGATGTGCGGTGGGCCAGTTTGGTTCACCAAGGCCACCGTGACCTGCATGTGGACAGTTTTAGCAAAGACCTGTTGATACATAGGTCACGAAAATGTCTATTGCAAACATGACGAGAAATACATTAAACGTTTAACATGGGTCACCAGACTGATGATTGAGGGAATAATTTAGCAGTGAATGCTTTTTATTGTCGATGTGATGGCAGCCCATGCATTATGGCAGCTTTGGTCACTGCCATCAAGTTGGTTGTTGCCAAACAGCACATCATAATCGGGTAGGGTTTGTATAAATGTGAGTGACAAAGCTAGTCACCGTTTTGTAGACTATGCACTATTTGTAGTCTGTATTTTGTAATGTTTTTTTCTGGGAAATGGGCTAATTTCTTTTGTGACAGTGCTTCCGCTATCTAGCGCTGTATGAAACAACATGGACGAAATACATGCATCGTTCAAATGTTTATTGAATTACGGTTACTTAAAGGTGTACTTTCCATTTGTAGCACGTTATATTTGTGGCATAATCAATGGTCTGACGAAAATTCGTCTGGTCAGGCATTGGATTAAAGAAAAAGGAATGCGGTCACTGACCAAGTCATGAAATTCAAGACATTTCGGAACCTCGAAAGGGAACCTCGTATTTGTCTTGAATTTCATGACCTGGTGAGTGACCGCATTCCTTTTTCGTTATATTTGTGGGTAGTGTAGCTATGAGGTCAGTGTTCCATTAGGGTGTCTGGTCTCGCTACCAAGGTCACCTTTTAGTAGGAGTGTATGAATAGTACCTAATAGTACTACTTTTTCAAAGCCAAATCGAATACAAATAGTATGGCCTTACTACTGAATCGGATACGATAATGTAGCTGAAAAATGGAATAAGAACTGAATAGTGAAAGAAGTGAACCGAATGTGAATCAAATTTTTGCATGATTATTTGTTACTTGTGTAAATATTCATACAAAACAGATTTACATGCAAAACCTGGCTAAATCCTGCCATACTGCTCAATCTTGGAAGCCATACGTAGGAGTGTTATGAACACCACCACACGAATAGACCACACTGTGGCGTTGAATGCTCCTTTCCACGCAGACCAGTCGTGACAGCATGCTAAGCGGCGTCTGACAAGGCTGTTTTTTTAAGCAACAATCTCAGAAAACTATTTGAAAGCTTTAGAACATATTCAATTTGGTTCAAATATCTTTGAAATTGCCCTATTTAATTTGTTCAGTGAATCGAATAGCAGGTCATTCGATTTGCTATTCAAAAATTTAGAATATTTACACAGCTATTTTTAGCATTCCAAAACATTAAATGGGCACTTGCATCATATGATACAAGTTTTCGAGTCAGCTGTGCGCATATGTAGGAAGATGTTGATGAATGAGCCACATGACCGTATGCCACAGGACCACTGCATCATTTGATGAGGCGACTATGACCATGGTAGTCATCTCACTGCGACTATGACAAGGTCATGTCATCACAACTAGCTATGTGATGACATATGACAAAGGTGTGTGGCAGTTGGTCATGAGACATGGCTTCATGCAGACGACCACATCTTGGGAAAGGGGTCTAGCTATAACAGCTGACACTAGAAGACATCAACCCCTCTTCAAATCCAGGGATATAAGCACATGCAAATGCAAATCCTACATTTTCATGAAGACATTCTCTGCAGGTTGTAAATACGAGGTCTTCACTTGCCCTGTGTCGAAATGGCCAGGGGAGTTCGGAATCATTGGGACCCCGCAGCAGGACCAGCTGGACAGCCATGAAGCGTCCCTTGCGGCTCTGGCCCATGCCATTAAGGTGGACCCGAAGCTGAAGTCGGTAGCCCGGTACCCCCGTGCAGAAGATGGGGCTGGAGGCATAGCGGTGCGTGCCATGGCGCTGGTGGCGCTTGCTGCGCGAGTACTCCTTGAGTAGCCACCGGAACTGGCCGTCAGGACGGGTCACCACTTCGTCCTGTTGCATGGCGGGAAGAGAAGATGAGGTTGGGCCGACTTCGCTTATGCCTTGGCAGTTAAAGTATGACGCCAGTCGGACCAAGTTGCAGTAATGTTAAAGGCATGCTGAAATTTCAATTTACCTGCACCTTCGTTATATTAAGGCATAAAATAGCTCCGGAGAATTAAGTGACGGAAACATTAACAATGAATTTTTAAAATCAATTCAACATCTAACGGTAAATAACTGCAGCTGCATCACAAATCCTTAATGTGCTCAAGGATGATTTGACTGCTGCGACACAAAAATGTACACAGAAATCTTCCCATGTGTCTTCCGCGTACAGTCCTACAACATGTGTGAATAACCAGACAGCCCAGCTTTCAATCCTTGTGCAAAGTAACTACTCAGTTAAAGCACGCTCAGGGCAAGAATGTAACCACCATTGACAGCATAACTCAAATGCTCTTAAACATTAATCTTTTTCTGTTAGCAAAAATTAGGCTCTTAAGTCATATTAGCCTCTTCAGGCATATTATCACTGTTATGCCAGATTCTGAAAATGTGGACAGTGCATGCTTCACGAGCAAGGTTTGAGGCATGAATATCCTCACGTTGCTTGCCGACAGGCCGGGCGGAGCCATAGAAGACATCGATGCTTCTGTGGGAGCCATTGACATCTGAAAAACAAGCACCACAGAACTTAATCTAGATAACCAGAACTTTGTCTCACAGAATACATGCACACACCCGAAACCAAGTCATATTTGCTTTTGACTTGAAATGTGTACTGATGTCACATGATTTGTTGAGTAGAGAAGCTAAAGATTATGTAGGCTAATTAAAATTTCTGTGTCAGGGTCCTTATCCTCTCTACATGGTGTCCAAACAGCTGAGATACTGTACTGGGTCATTTCCTCTACCCAGAAATGAGCCAGAGCAAAATGTAGCCAGAAATTAAAACTGAGACACAATGTTTCGAGACAAGAATTCCTGAATTTGGACACACCTCCCCTCCACCCCACACATGCCCCATCGTTCCTCAAAAGATAGTTTACAGGCCTGCCACCACCACTCTAACAAATTCAGGCATACGCAAAATGTGCGACTAACAACTCCATTTCTCCTCATAACAATATACCACACCCATGCTTTGAACAGTGCATAGCACAGTCCACGACACAAGCGATGAATCCCCCCACCTACCAAAGTTAATGCAATCGTGCGAGTGCAGTGGTTAACGATGCTGAACACCTCCATTCATTTCTTCAGCGGCCAAATAACCAAACCCACATTAGTACTGAGGTTGCAGCCTGGGCAGCTGATGCCTTGCAGGCATGCTGCATCCCACGCCAAACATCAGGACCTGTTCTCACTTACCTCAGGCCACCGCCATGTTTGTTTTTCATTTGCTAAGTTGTGCGACAGCTCTCTAATCCTTTCGCGCATGGGTGGCCATGCGTTGGGCAAAAGGATGTCAAGACAGCTTGAAAGAAGCATGCCCATCTGTGTGAGATGGGTTACATTTTTCATTGCAGTGAGCAGAGGCGTACTCCAATTGGAACGGGTCAGAACACAACTGGAACCTGAGGAAGCTATAATCGGACTCATGTAATTGGATTTCATTTTGTTCCCAGCATGTTTAGGCCCATTCTGAGCAATTACAGTTGCTCATATTGTTAAAATGGGCCCACAATCGTGCTTACTAAATGTGAAAGTTTGTATCCTTGAACATTCATAACATCATGTGGTGGTGACAGCCAGATATGCAAGCGTAAAAATGACAGACAGGCAGGATGGCATGCAAGATTAGAAACTCCGTACTAGGCAGAATTGTGTTCACAAAGGAAGCAAAGCAACCTGGTATCAGTGGTTGCAGCAAGCACCCAAATAATTAACCTCCTTGATATGGTGAGGTTGAGCCTCATGAACCTGCTTATCAAAAATTCACCATATTTTAGTACACTATATACAACAGTTACATACAATTCTAAATGTCTATGTCAAGTTTATTTAGTTTGGCAACAGCCTTACCAAACCGTTGCTTCCTTGATATGGTCGGATCTCACAATCAGGACCTACCCGCACGTAAATACCTGCCAATTGAAATTTCCTGCTCACACATCAAAGAACTGCATTGGAGCAAAGGGCATTTAAAAAGATCACAATGGATAGGTACCAACAAGTTCTTACCTGGTTAGAAAATCCAATACTTTCAAAGTTTGATGGGGCACTTGGTCTGAGGGTGCCAGATGCTGAACTCTAAAGGATACAGAACATGAAAAAAAAATAATAAAATAATTAAGAATTACAATTTACATGAAAATACGCTGTTTTATTAGGTGCACATACAGGCAAAGAGATGAAAAGTACTACAGCAAGATATCGGACCCAGCTTTGTGCCTGAACTAGAACAAGAGAGAAGTCTTAGTCGTCTTTAAACAATGTTGCCTTTTCCCAGAAATTCATTCTGAACACCTACTAACTAGAAATACGGACAAAAATTAAAGCACTTATCCACAACAACCAGAACACTGTCATACATATCACCATGATTTCCCAAAGTTGGCTTATTTAGTTTACAGGAAGGCAAGTTACTGCATTTTTTTATTGGAAGAGTATTTGAAACAATCAATAACTATGGAACTGGAACTTCTTTGACCTGAACTCTAAGCGAACCTTGTTACAAAGGGAAGGCCACAATCATCATCATCATCATTCATTATTTGCCAAGCAATATAAGATGAGTGTGCTAAATAGTAAACCATGTAAGAAATCACCTCCGCCTTACCAGGTGTTGTGGTGCCATTCCCTGAGATTCCAGCTGTGCCACTCGCTGTTCCACCTGCTGCATTCGGTGTCTGAATTCATTCTGCATGCCCTGCATAAGAGAATGTGGACGCATTGTGAAATACTTTTTTTTTTTCTGCTGTAGTGAATGGCTATAACTTATATGCTTACTGACTTATTAGCACTAAATCCTGCCTACACAACCACTAGGTTTTGCGACTGAAGTTTGGAAAACAAACATTCTTGACTGTCATTGCTGAAAGTGAATAACAAAAATTGCACGAAGACGCTGCCAAACATTCCTGCTTTAATCCTCGCTATGTAGATCAGAACGGAGGCACAAGCTTCGGGTTGTCGGCTGGCTTCCCGGGTGTTGTCAAGGGCCTGATAACACCGGATTGACCTTGGATTCACCGGCGACGCAACAGCGTAGCCTATCTCCTGGATTTCCAATTCTCATACAGATTTCATCATGCACACCATTTATTTATTAATTTGTTCACTTGCTTGTCAGTTTGAAACACAGTCATCGAAGGCCATGCAGCAGGACAGCACAATAACTGTCATAAACTGTTTATTACCTTTTATGAATTAGCATTCTTTCTCTGTATTGGTGCCAAAGAACTGGAGTAACATTCCTGCCAAAATCGTACACTACTACCACTTGGTCCAAAAGAACGATGTAAAAACATCATGCAGAAATTGTAGCAGCCAGCCATGTATTAATGGGCTCTCAAAGTTCAGTTAGCAGGTGTAATATAATATTTATGCATACTCTCCCACTAGAAGGCAGGTCAAGCCACAGTGACATGCGACAAGTTTTGCAATTCGTGGGCAGACTTACCGTGGTCTGGCCACAGTGGTGCTCAAATCCAAGGTTCAGTCCCTTCAGGGCGGCATTCACCTCGTTCACCTGGTTACGGAGCATGTCTCGCTCCCCTTGGATGTCCTGCATGGGCACCATCGCACATTATCCAGCTTGTACTGCACTGAGAGCTGGGTGAACCAGAAGCGATCGAGCTCCATTCCCGACATGAAATGTTATACCGATGCCACACATACATGGAAAATGGTCATAGAAAGTGAGTATGTTAACGCTAAAGAAATCTTTCTTGTACTGAAAACTGTCGCAGCCAGTTTTATATTCCTGGAAAATTTCATCAAAACCAGTTCACATAAAATGTTTCTATCATAACAATTTCTTTACATGCAGTAGACTCTTGACAATTTGGATTCAAAGGGGATCCGAAATTTGTTCAAATTAGGCAGAGTTTGAATCAGGGTGAGTCTTTTGAATGCACTTGACAAGTACAAAGCTGTATTTTGAATTAAGCAGGTTTGAAATTAATGAGAGCTCACTCGAGGAAAATAACTGTACATGACTAGATAAAATGACCTCCAGAATGGCAGATGCAAGTATGCACAAACAATGCGCTCACCTCCAAGTTGCGCCTGTACTCAGCAAGGCGCGTCACAATCAGCCGCCTGTGTTGCTGCCAGTCATTTTCATGAGCTTCCAGCTCTGAAGCAGAGCCCTACATTGGAGTAGAGGAATTTATCTTTCATACGTCCTTATGGCATTGCCTTGCAGCATGTGAAGAATTCAGGTAAGCACCAGAAAATGTGACTTGCAGTTATTTTTCACTCAACTTTGGTTATATTTAGTAATCTCAAACATCATGCATGCACGTACAGTTATAAAGTTGGCCGTGCATCAAAATAGTTAAGCATATGTTGAGAAGACAAGTTGCAGGGTGAATCAAGATGCTCTTTCAGGCATTTCATTGCTAGCCTTTATGTTTCCGAAATAGTCACCCGTGTGTGGTTATAAATGTTTGATGGGTGAAACTAGTTTTTACTCAATGCATAAATCAGAACAATTCATGCCACATAACACCAATAAGATCAACTATCTATACCGGGGGGGGAAGGGGGGGGGGATCTTGAGTGAATACTTCTGTTTACACAGATGTTCCTGTTCCAAGTTGCTTCCAATTTTGTCTCTCGCGGTCGGAACTTTGCAGATATATGTCATTTACTAGCATACGTGATATACTTTTTTTTCTTAAAAATTCACAAAAATTTATATTATAAAAAAATTACATTTTGACAAACAACCCAATGGACACTGAAATGTGACTGGACGTCGAGAGGACATCCCAAACATTCCCAGGATGTATAAGGAAGTTTCAGTGCTCAGTGGGAAGTAATGGGTGCATCTATTATAGGAGTAAGAAAGGTATAACTTAGGTTTAAATATATTCGTTTGCACCATGATGAACAGAACAGAGTGATTACCGAAGCTAACAGGAGGAGGCAAATGTGAAGGCAATAGAATATGAGGTGTGTGCGTTTGGTTACACTGACCTGAAATTCGCAGCCAAAGTCAGCCATCCAGCATCTTGGACTGCCAACAGAATCACCGCTGCCACCGGCAGTGTTTGAAGCTTCATCGGCAGCTGAGGAATTGCCACTGGCATCATCGCTGGGGGGAGCTGAAGACATTGCGCCTTGACTGCACTGCCTCAGGTGATTCTGATGAACCACAAAACATGGAGAGAAAAAATGAGCTTCGTGATTCCTGCTTCATTTAAAAAATTTATCTGTTTGCCCAAGCTAACTTTTTTTTGGCACTGCCTCAGCAGTGCTGCCAGTCATCAGGAATATTTCAGGTCCTGTGCAGCTTCACTCGTGAGGCCTCTGCAGTAAATCCCCCATGATAAGCAGCCTCACACAACCCTTTAAAATAAATTTTTCTGGCAGCCTGTCCCAATTTGCTGTACAGGCTGGTGTAAGGGCCAGAACATGGACAAGCTTCTAACATTGAAAACTGATATGCACTCCTGACAATCATGTGTTCGTTAAGTGTAATAAACTATATATACATTCAGACGCACACAGCTTTATACATATATATATATATATTATAATCAAATTACATAAAAGGCTGGTTTTCATGGCATTATGATTAACCCTTTTGCACCACTTTGTTTGCCTTAATGTAAAGACAATGAAAATGAAGTATTATGATCCTTATTGTTCACTGCTTTATTACTTACCCTGAGGTCACAGATGCGGGGAGTTACAGTGCAGCCTTGGTTACGGTTCGAGCACCAAACTTGAAACTGAGATGCCTTGTCTTGAACAGATGTGTCCTCGACGAGCTGGAAGTGAAGAAAGTCCATACCATGGGCCATGTTAGAGAGATATTTGGCACTTAATAACTTGAATTCGATGTGGACCAAAAATTAGTAAATTATGCTGAGTTTGAAGTAAGGGGAGAGTTTTTAATATGCTCACTGTTGATAAGACCAATGTGTTGGTTGAAACAAGCAGGAAGTTCGAATAAGGCAAGTTTAAATTGATGAGATTTCACTGTGTTGCAAAACACGGATAGCTCCACGAGATCATGAACTTAAAAAGACAAGCTCATTACGAAGAAGCTATGCCGACAAGGAACAGAGCTTTCTATTTCACGTACAAGTGATGGTTTGTTTGCTTCTAAACTGTAAGCACAGAAAAACATTAAAGTGAAACAAACATAAAACCATTGATCTCTCTTCTTACTTTGCAATGACAGACTGATCGATTTCTCTTATCTCCCAACTTCCCAATATAATCTACAGTGCCAATCATTCAACTCTGCTTCTTGCACAATCTTACCACATCTCATATGCTGTCTGGAGAACCCTTCAGCTTCAGATGCCTTCCTGGTTGAACCACTGCTTTCAATTCATCCGCTTTGGTCTTTCGGAGCACATTGTGAACATCTATGACCCAGCTACTCTTATAGACAAAATAACAGCCATTTTTTCAGTTACTATAGTCGGATACAACTCAAGAATGAAGCAGCAAAGGCCCCTCAAAGAAAATCCTCCAGCCAATGGCGTCGACTGGTTTTCATGGCGTTATGATTAACCCTCTTGCACCAGCTAGCATGAAATCACGGGGGTGGAAGATGAAAGGGGGTTAACCGTGGCAGCATGAAAATGTGTCAATGCCATTGGCTGGTTGGCTTACTTTGAGGGAAATCTGCTGCTTTGTTGTTGAGTTGAATCCGACTATAACGTGTCAGTAATTATTGTATGACGATGTTCTTATTTTTTAGTGACCCATGCCAATAGTCAATAAGCACTATATATTGCTTAACAATGTTTAATCGGGCTCCTGCTGTTGACCCATTAAATTTATGTAATCCCGGGCCCTCTTATGCAATGCTCCAAACCTTGGAGCTTGCGAGACAAATTTGATAAATAAAAATAAACAAATACTGGTTAGAACGTAGCTGTGTTCCCTGTGGCAAAGGCGCCGTTTCTGACCTGTCCACGAAAGATCTCCGCTTGGTCCACCGGACAGGTAGACTTGCTCGCCTGGCCCAGGAGCACCTCGAGGCAGTGGGTGCAGAAATGGTGTTGGCACGATGGTGACAGCCACAGGATGCCAACCAGATCTCCACAGGAGGTGCACGTCAGCTCTCCTGGCAGGGGCTCCACAAAGTCGAGCGCTAGGCCCTCACTGAGCTCCGAGAAACCACGTACTCTGACCTCGTGCGGCATCCGATTTGGTCACCGTGTCTGAAAGATATTGGCTGCACATTAGACTGCAGGCAGTTGTCAAGGAACAATTCCCAGCTGACTCCAACCGGAACTCAGCTCTTTAAAGCAGCCATATATATATATATATATATATATATATATATATATATATATATATATATATATATATATATATATATATATATATATAAAACCAAACCTGCATACAAAATATATTATGAAGTCTGACAAGCATGCCCTCACGCGCGGATGCACCTGCATGCATTTACTGCCACTAATTAAAAGACCCCATACGCAATATATCTATACGTGGGGCAAAATAAATGTAATCCGCGAATTGACAAATGAATTACTGCATGAAAGGAAGCAGATAGCAGGCTTCCCGGACTCAATGAATTCAATTTACAACAATTGCATCATAGTACAATTCGTCCACGCATCTGAGAGCGCTCAAACGGCGTACCGCGGTTACACTTGCGTCATTTACGAAAGGATCGAGGACTCGATCAAAACAAGAGACGTACTACGTACGTACCTTATCGCGCATGCATGTACATTTCCATGGATCGAGTTTAAATCCTCATGTTTTTAAAAGCTACCGGGCGCCCACCTGGCAGCGGCAACCGTCATAAATGCACAACAGAGCGTGCCGTTCGAGCAGCATATCTAGACAAGTATGTATACGAATATTGTGCTTTAGTAAGCGCACGTGTACTTGCCTCAGATATATAATGACCAGCTGACGAATAGTCCAAAGCTAGATACGTAAAAACACCCCGCCCGAAGCTAGCTCCACATAAGCACTAGGCGACAGCAAAATGGGTCAGTGATTCAGAGCTAAAAGGAAACTCTGACTTCCGAGAATTTTCCTCTTCCTTGGGAAAGCAAGCAGAACGGAATTATAACAAGTGCGAAACGTCAGCGCAGTGTATACTTACAGATACAACGGCCGAATCTCCTGATGAACAACTCTCTCCTGTCAAAACAAGCGCGCTGCGCGCATATCGAACTTTTCCCGATAGCGTTGTATCGATGTGCCGAAACGTCGCACACTTAATAGAGAAACGCTGCCAGTGGTACCAGGGGGCGCGTCCTCACACCATTGTTTTAGAGAATAATAAGACTGTCACGATTTCTGTCTCCAAGGGAAAAAAAACGCTCGTTTCCGCCGCCGACAGCGTCACGACGACACGCGTACGTAGCAGTCTCCAGGGCCGTGTCTACAACCTCTCGCGCAACGGCGCCGCCGAACCGGCTGACCTCGAAGAGCAAGTCTCGACTCCACGCGCGGCGAAACCAAAACTAAAATCCCATGACGTCATTTAAACATGACATGCGTCTTCCCTCTCCCACCCTCGCGCAAAATATAGTCATAAAAAAATGCCTCAAACAAGTGCAGCAAACCTAATATACAGTGAACTAGGCTACCTTTTTTCTACAGTATAAAATATTTTTCCTGTCTCAGAGAGGCAACAGGCATTTAGGTTTTTAAGGCCTAATGTGTATTCGAAACTGCGGCTCGACTCTAGCCATTGCGAGACTCGCGGCAGTCGCCATATTTGCTTGAGGCTTGGTGCTTGGCGTGAGGTTGCGCGTAGAAAAGTCATTTTCCTTCGAAAAACATGGGTCGCAAGAAGAAGAAGCCCGCAAAGCCCTGGTGCTGGTATCCTTGACAAGTGTATTTGCATAATCTTGCGCCTGGAGTACGGTTTTCGCGTACGCGTGACGTCTTCGCGACCTTGCAGTTACACAACTTTGTGTCTGTGTGTGTGCGCGCGCGAATGCTTGGTGCAGGCGCGACGAAAAGAATTCAAACGTGCTGTGGAGTACAGCTTGCGGACTCATCAGTAGCTGCGAATTGCGTATCTAAGGGGCCAGATGTGCGCCTTTGCGACCGCGGGAAGTCGCGGTGTCATTCCGTTATCGCCACCCGCTCCTCTTGCCTGCCGTGCGATATCTTACGTCACTTAGTCCTCGCAGTTGGGAATGTCGTAGGGTTTTGTTTTTTTCTTATCAGTGCTACATGAACTGGCGTCTGAAATCTTTGTGGAGTTATTTTTTTTTTCTTATCGGTGTTGTAGAAACTGGCTTCTGGAAGCTTTGTAGTGTGAGGGCCGGCTGCATTGTTTTGAGGTCTTTCGTTTAGTGGATGTATCGCCTAACGGCAGCAGGCTGAAACCGAGTAAGGCCCGTTTCACATGCTGCGACTGGACCGAAAATATTCGGTGTAGTCGGTGAGGCCGCAGTGCGATTTTCGGTCACTGCTTTCACATGCAGCACCGACACAGCGAATTCGATCGGAGGAACAGGCAAAGCTTGCATAGGCAACCCATTATTAAACGCGACAGAAACATCACACGGCATGTGTTGATGATGTTGCGACCAGAGTATTTTTAGATGCAAGGCAATATTTCGCATGTTTTGATTAGAATAAACAGTTTTGCTTCCGCCGCGGCAACAGCTCCCACGTGACCGCATGGCGTCTCGGCGCTCCCCAATCTTCAGTCGCAGAGCGAACACACCGACGCTGCGACTGAATTCCAACCGGACGGAACTCGATCGCAAGCCGTCTGCGACTAGACCGACGGCCCTCCTCAGTCGCAGACCGACGGAATTCGCAGTGTCGCAGGCGAAAATCGCATGCATGTGAAACGGGCCTAACGCAACACTAAGCATGCGGACCTAATGCCATGCTGTGCACGTCTGCTGCGTTTGCGTACGCTGGGAATAAAAACGCGCTTTGTTTAGGTAATTAACACTCGCTGGGGAGACAGCTTAGGTAGTTTTAGCACCAGCCGTCCAACGTTTTGATACCACAAGCCTATTCTCGTGCAGTAATTTGCTTTCGTACTTTGAGGAGCTGTGCTTGTTTACGGAGTTGCTAGTGAACATTGATGCTGATATGATTTCGTGACTTGCAGTCGCTAACATTAGTTTCATTTGCTCTCAATGGATTTCATATTTGGACAGTTTCAAGAAAAGCTTTGCTCAGCAAGTGATGCACCATTAATTCATCATTGTAACAAAAATGGCTGCATTTATGAAAAATGGAAAGAAATTGGTTTCTTGGCTGATGTTGAATTGGGGGCATGCATAATGGAGGTGTATTTGAAAGGTTTCAGCAAGTCGCTGGTTGGCACAGGCTACAACAAGAGCATGCAAATGCTGTTGCATTAAATCGATGCAGTTTCTCAAATGCATTTTTATTTCTATGGTTAGTTCTGTTAGCAAGGCTAAAGAAGGAGTGGAATTTTCATTACTCTTGAGTGCACTCATCAAACGTGGAGTCTTTATTCTTTATTATTCAGGTGCTATTCACAAGTACGCAGGTTTCAAATTCCTGTAATTGGCCAGCTTTCATCGACCCAGCTAACGTCTTTTCACACTTCAGACAGTTGAACTGTGGACGAGTGGAGCTCCTTGAACTCTTACAGAAATTAGGCAGTTTCCTCTTAAACCATATTGCTAGATGGTACCAGCTAATCTTTGGCAGGCATTTCATGCCTTCATCTATTTACGGTGATAAGCAAGATCAGCAGTGTTTCTGATGTCAGCATTGAGTTACACTGGGAAGCCCATTACTGGAAATGTCTGGCACGTTTTTTTTTTTTTTTTTTGACTAGTTGGTGCAATTCCAGGCAAGTACAATGTGCATACACAAAGATAAGTGTATGCTTACCATTGTGTCATTGTGCTCACCGCTGCCCAGTTTCTGCCGCAGAAGTGTGCTTTTGTGTTCCTTGACCAGAGTGCTCCTAGGTACTGCAACCGGGAGTTTGATGATGAGAAGATCCTGATTCAGCATCAGAAGGCAAAGCACTTCAAGTGCCACATCTGCCACAAGAAGCTCTACACAGGTCCCGGCCTAGCCATTCACTGCATGCAGGTGTGTGCAGACTCCCTAGATACAGCAGAGCAGATGAGAGGGTGCTGTTTGGTGCTTTAAAGGGCTATGGAGAGCAAGTTTTTTTTTTGCATGTTTTCTTCTTTCAAATGATGCGTTAGACAGTAGTATAGGTGGATCACCGCTTGATACGACTCCTAAATAATTTATAATTGAATTTCTTCTTGACTGTTTTGGTTTCATCAATCACACGATGACTGTGACATAAAGTTGACCTTTCAGTGACGTGAGGCACGAAGAAAACGGCAACATAACTGGTGATACTTCGCTTGTAGTCATTGCAGCTCTTAAAAGCAGGTTGGCTTAAGTGTTGTAGTGAATTAAAACTATGTGTCAGCGTTTCTGTATTACACGGTTTTTCGTGCCTCACATGACCTCAAGGTCAACTATGTGTCCCAGCCATCATTTGGTTGATGAAACCGAAACAGCATCAAGAAGAAATTCAAGTAGACATTATTTAGGAGTCGCAGGTGAATACTATGCGGTGATCCACATATTTTAATGTCTAAAACATCATTTGAAAAAAAAAGACAACATGCAGCTAAAATTAGGTCTGTAGTTCTTTAAGACACTAGTGTATTCAGTGCTTAGCAGTTAATGCAGGCATCACCAAACATCACAAACAACGACACCCAATGAAACGCTTCATTTGGCGGTTTCTTCGTTTGGTTCTTGTGGTGTGTTTGTGTCCTCTGCAACTTCTGAACGCTGAATTCTCTCATATCTCAGTCCAAAGTTCGGGAACTATTTTGTGATACCTCGCATTTTGCGTGAAGGCTCCATCTCGCAGCGATCACAGAAGGAACTTGACTGGATGTGATTACTCTTGCTTTGCTATGCAGGGCTACTCGGTTTTTCTCCGTAATGCTCATTGCGGGTTGTGTGTAAGTTGGAGGAAGTAACTTCGGAGTTTTATTGCTAAGTACCATATCAACGTGACACTAAGCGTGCACTCCCTCCCCATATTTTGCTAGCTGTGTTTCAGGAAAATGAAATCTGAACTACTCTTGCTGGAGATGCTTCGATAATTAGTGTTCTTCTCTAGTTTGAAACTCCCCCTCCGGGAAAGAGGGAAAGAAAGTCCTTAAATTTGCCTGAATGCAGTAAGCTTCACGTGGGCACCAGCTGTCAAGCAGTAGCATAGTCTGATCTCTCGTCAGTTTTCATGTTTGCAATGGGCTGCAAGTGCGGTGCATTATTCCTGCCTTTATCTCACAAACTGTGGTTGCACTTTTGCTTGAGGCCGTTGTGTGCTGCCTGTGCTTGTTCACTTTGTGCAACTTTGCAGTGTGCATTCTGCTGTTGTCACACTAAACTGTGCGAAGGTTGACTCTCGGGGGGGATTATTTTGGCCCGACCAGGTGCACAAGGAGACCATTGACAAAGTGCCCAATGCGTTGCCCAACAAGAACAGCGTGGACATTGAGATCTACGGCATGGAGGGCATCCCCGAGGAGGACCTCCGCGAGCACGAGCGCCAGAGACAGGACCGCGGAGGTGGAGGCTCGGGAGACGAGCGGGACGATGAACGGCCTGCCAAACAGCCCCCACCACAGGTGAGCACCGGTCTCGCACTTTATCCTGTTGTTGTTGAATTGTGTGAAAAGCTGGAGAGGTTTTATTCCGCAGAAAACAGGAGTGAATTTCCTAGCAGTGCTTGAAATTGTTCTGGTCTGTTCTTGAGGCATCTGAATGGTTGTGGAATGGTGGAGCCTAAACAGTGTCATGCTGAGTATAAAAGTGATATTTTGGGGCACAGTACTGTAAATAGCAGACAATGATAAGGAAATTAAGGGCTCGTTGGGATACATACATGAATAGAGCCTTTTTGCATACAAAAGACACTTCTTTTGCGTAGTGAGTACCACAAAATGAGTGCATCTTAAGAGGTTTGAGGAGGTGGTACAATGATGAAGTACAGCTCAGTCTGCGGGGTACTTTTACTCTTTGCATGATTGTGGGTGATTATTTTTTTTCTGGAACACTGCTTTGATGTGATCTAAGTTGCAGCAGATTTTGCCTGGAGTGTCTCCAGAAGCACTTGTTCTCATGACTGTCCCACGATTTATTTGTGCGTGCAGGCGACGAGTGCCCAGCAGTCGGTTCTGCAGGCTCAGCAGGCAGCAGCAATGGCAGCCGCCCAGCTGAACCCGGCCCTGGCGGCAGCTGCTCCCATGGGGATGGCCATGATGCAGCCTCACATGGGGGCACCACCCATGCACCCTGCGGCCGTCATGGTGCCCGGCATGCCCCCCTTCGCGCCCCCCGGGATGCCGCCTGGCATGGCGCCCCATCCCATGGGTCCCATGGCGCCCCATCCAATGGCGCCCATGGGTGGGTGGCTGCAAAACAACCGTTCGTGACGTTCCTTTTTTTTGTTCCTTTGTTTATGTCCCAGCTTCTGACTTCGGTACCACAAAGCCCTTTGGTCCATGGTTTTCTTCACTGCTGTGGTGCGACTTTCTTGCATGAACACTTCACTTTCTTGCATGCTACTTTATTGCATGAACCAGCTGCGCTAACGTTTGTGCTTAGGCCACCGCGGTGGCTCAGTGGTTATGGCGCTCGGCTGCTGACACGAAATACGCGGGTTCCATCCCAGCAGCGGCGGTCAAATTTCGATGAAGGTGAAATTTTAGAGGGCCTTGTACTGTGCGATGTCAGTGCACATTAAAGAACCCCAGGTGGTCGAAATTTCCAGAGCCCTTCACTACAGTGTCCCTCATAGCCTGAGTCGCTTTGGGGCGTTAAACCCCATAAACAATAAAACAATAAACCATTTGTGCTTTGATGGGCGGAGGGCAGTTTTTGAAGAGCGCTTTGCCAATTGACCATTGGCAGAGAAGTTTCTGCACATGCGCGGTGAAGGCGCAGCCAGCGTTCAGGAGATTTGGTTTTGGTTGGAAAACATGAGCCGGCCGTGCATTCCTGTGCTGTAGTGCGGCAACTGATGTGAGCGGTAACTGCCATGTAACTGCAACACGTTTCTGTCTAAACTAACCACGCGTTTTGCGACAGCGAGACTTGGGCGTAATAAAGGCCGCTACAAGATACAAGGCGCAAAAGACGAAGCCGTTGATGGGGCCAGTAATGCGCGCATACAGCACGTTTCGAAACTGGTTTTCCTGTTACATTTCACGCTTGCTGCCATGTGCACACAGCTCGGTCGTTCTAGAAGAGTTTTTCCATAGATGCACGTGCGTATTCGGTGCAAACCGAATCATATATACTAGTATGAACATTCACCATAAATGCTACAATGCCAAGCTGCGCTATCTCAACAGCGGGAGCACAGCAGAGTGCAACCTCGCGTATATCCGCGCATTCTAACGCTCCTGCTGCTCGTTACCACGCAAAGCAACGCTCTGCCGCATCAGCACGAGCCGTGATTGAGATAGTACAGCGAGTCGTTTACTATAATCAGTTAAGTGTGGTCTGCGGCAAAAGATGCTGTATGAAGTTAGCAGAAACTCCTTCCCTATCTAGGAAGCCCATGAATAAGCATATGTGCACATTAGGAAAGTGCATCCCATTATATTGTTACACTCGCCCACGCATAGGTGCACATTCATGCACATTTTCATTTGGTCCTGCGGCGTTCCGTTGAGGTAGTAAAGTGCAGCTATTGCCACGCATGGTCGTTTTTCAGGCTAATAGGCGAAAACTCTTCGCTCCACCCCGTTTCTTCCTCTTTTGTTAGCAAACGCACATTTCTGGCAAAGAAACAACACTAAAGCAACTAAACAAGCGCATGTGAACTGCTGGACGCTGCCTTGCACATGTCTGCTCAAGAAGCCCTTTCCCACCAAAAGTGTCAATGGAGCTTCCCAGTTTGCACAACAGGTGGTGCTCGCTTTTTCGCGAATGGTCAATTCGGAGATTGAATCAGTGTTAACAACTTGCATGTGCATGAGACTGCATTGGGCTCGAAACTTTGGGACCCTTTTCAGTAGGTTGGCTGGGATAACTTCTCACCACTTCTAGGGCTTCGGATAGATTTCAGCTGATAACATTTGCTTTTGATGAGTGCTTGCTGTTTCCGTTTTTTTCTGTGCTGTGGAACTTGCTTGAATGTTTCTCGTGTTAGCTAGGATTGTTTGACAAAAGACCGTGCATCTCAATTACAGCCGACAGCCAATTTTTCGGACACTCTGGGGACCGTGAAAATGTTCGAAAAATCGGGCAGTCAGTTGCGATGTGTGCGAATTTTCAGGTGCTCTTATACGCTAGCTTTGTGGGCCATGCCACGAAGAAGTCTGAATAATTAAGCATGTCCCAAGAATTCGGGGTCTGAATTTTTGGTCATCGACTGTACATACATCTAGTGGGCACAGGTAAACAGATTCTTTAGCATTTCCTGAAAGTCAGATGTTCTCAAGAAACAGTAAAAAGGTTGGAAGCCCTTCAGGTTATTGTGTACAAGCCACATGTCGGGGCAGCTAACAACTGAATGAACATGCTTCGCTATGTTATATTCAGATAGGAGCAGAGACAGGAATCCAGCACATGTTGGTTTGCTTTATTTTATATACATGTGGTTTGGGCTGCATATCATGCTATATATTCATTTTGCTTCTGCTCAAAGACCTCTGTGGCACAGTCATAATATGCGCTGTGTTTTTTTAAAATGTCTGTTGAATTATGAGATTTGTACTCCTAACAGATTAGTATTGCTCTGTCTGTTAAGAGGGAGTGTTATTATTTTAGTTGACAGAATTGGGGGTCTGCACATTCACAAGCATTTCATTGAAGATGATGATGAGGATTTCCCTCAGTGACCTAATGGTCTAACCCAGGTAAAACGTTCAATGATGGAGTGTTTGAACGGATGCACCAGTTAGGATAAACTTCACTATGCGGCAGGATTAAGCAGGGCTGCGTAAATCATTGACTTGTTTAGTCCTATCGACATACAGTGGACGCCCAATAAACGAAGCTCGGTTAAATGAAAATTACGGGGATAAGTGGAATTAAGCAGGGTTACTTGGTTGGGTTCGTATATCTGCCGCAGTAAAATTCTTCGGTTAATTGGAACACCACTAACGTGTTACCCTCGGCTAAACGGCACAAAGGGTAAAAATTTGGAATCCTCTCGAGCGTATTTGTGCTCGCATATGTCAGCGGCAGTCTCTCAACCATGAACAAATTCTTCGCAGCCAACGCTATAGCCGGGACAAGCCAATCCAGTGAGGCGCTTGATCAGTTTTGTTTTTGTTGTCGTTCTGCGTTAAGCTTACGTGCAATCAGTGTTGTCGGTGTGTCGACGTGATGGAGAGCGTTAAGAAACGGCCGCACAAAGCGCTCTCGTTTGAAAAGAAGTTACAAATTCTGCAGGAGCTTGAGCGAAGTTCCCTTTCTAAAACAGAAGTCACGAAGAAGTTCGACATACCAAAGTCAACGCTTTCGTAGGTCATGAAAAATAAAGACACCATTTAAGGAGCTGTCAAGTCTGGAACCTTCGGTTCAAACCAGATGCGTATGAGGACGCTGCCATATGACGAACTAGAAAAGGTTCTTTTTCTGTGGTTTAAGCGTGTGCGGAGTGCCAGTTTTCCCATAAGTGGACCCATTTTGGAGCAGAAGGCGCAGGAGATAGCCTGTAAATAGGGGTTGAGAATTTCAGCGACAGCGATGGATGGCTTAGCAGATTTAAAAAGCGTCGTGGCCTAGTCTTCAAAACCATCTCAGGTGAAAGTGCTGCAGTGAATAGAGAAGTCTGCGCTGACTGGCAACGCGGTCGGCTGCCGGAGAAAAAAAACAGCTGTGAGCCACGAGACGTATTCAACATTGACGAGACGGGCCTCTTCTGCAAGGTGCTTCCATCGAAGACTTGCCTACAGAGGCGAAGCCTGTACAGGTGGGAAGCGCAGCAAAGAGTGCATTACCGTGCTGGTGGGCGCTAACATGGCAGGCGATGAAAAGTTAAAGCTGCGGGTGGCAGGAAAATCGAGACACCCACGTTGCTTCAGGGGCATTTGAAATCTTCCTGTGGCGTACACTGCGAATGGGAGAGCGTGGATGACAATGGCAATTTTTGAAAATTGGCTGCGGGAGGAGGACGCAAGGTTTACGAGGCAGGGCAGGAAAGTTGTCTTCATTGTAGATAATTGCCCTGCCCATGGCCAGGTGGAAGGGCTGAAGTCCATCAGCCTTGAATTCCTCCCTGCCAATGCAACTGCTGTCATCCAACCAATGGACCAAGGAGTCATCTAGAATATCAAGATCCACTACTGCCGCTAACTGCTTCACCGCATGCTGCTTTGTGCTGACAGTGGAAAAGATTACCGTATTTACTCGAATCTAGGCCGACCCCCTAAAGTCCGAAAAAAAAAAATATTACCTCGAATGTAGGCCGAACATAAAAAGCGAGGACAGCGTTCACAAAATGCAAACAGCATTTATTGAATCTGAACGTGCAGAGCTCATTCAACGTCGTCGTCACTGCTAGACTCGTCGCTGTGTTCCTTGTCTCTGTCACCTTCAAACAGTGCACTATCTTCGGTACCGTCAAGCGCATTAGATATGCTGCACTTTTTAAAGGCGCGCACGATCAAAGTACCTGGGATCTACCAGGCAGTGTCTTCCTTTTAAATATCATATAAGGAGGGAGTTTATGTCCATCAGCTGCGCAGCACAGCATCACAGTTGCACACTGCTTCTCGTAGCCCGCAGAGCACACCTTCATCTCCTTGGCACCCTTTTCATTCACGGTGTACGCCACAGGTATATCAAAATACACAGCCGTCTGGTCGGCGTTGCCGATTTTTCCAAGTTTGTAGCCTGCCGCTCCTCTCTTTCGGAGCACGGAGCGCTGAAAAGCTATCAGCTTTTCTTCGAAATTGCTTGGCAGCTTCTGGGTAATTGAAGTGCGACGTCGAAGGCTGAAGCCGAAGCGCTTCATGAATTTTTGAAGCCAGCCCTAGAGGCTTTGAAATCCTTTGGCGTTAGGCCTCGCTCCCTCGAAAGTTCCCTAGCTTTCGCTTGGAGCACTTCTGTTGTCACTGGAAGGGCAGCTGCTCTCTGCGTTCGAACAAAGTCGGCCAAAACTGTCTCCACTTCGTGGTGACGGCCTTTCTTTGGTCCGCTAAATGCATCCTCGTTGCGGCGCACGCAAAAAGCTGCTGTCGTTGTCCTCTCCAACGACAGACGTTTTTCTCACCGATGCCGAAGTCCCGCCCAACTTGCAGGTTTGACGATGCCTCTGCGGCTATCACAACTTCTCGCTTGAAAGCGGCACTGTAGTGGCATCTCCTGCTTGGTGCCATCGCGATAACACCACGCCGCACACCGATACGGCCGACACGGCACAGGTCAAAATGGCGACCTCGCTTGTGTACGGTTGGCTACTGGCACAGCTAGTAGCGGCTGCGATACTGACTTTTCTAGATGGCGCTAGCTATACACCATATTTAGCAGTTTCAATGAAAAACTGTCACATTTTTTAAAATCCTCGAATCTAAGCCGACCCTAGAGTTTGGAATATGATTATTTCAAAAAAACTTTCTGCCTAGATTCAAATAAATAGGGCATATCATTGACTTGCTGTCTGCTGTCCATATAATGGCCCACGCCTAGGAAGAAGTTCAGGCAACAACAGTGAAGAGGTGCTTCCACCATGCAGGGTTCGAAGCACACGATCCAATACCCCATGGAGAGGCAGGTACTGCTGCTGAAGAAGCAGACACTATATTTAATCAAATAGTGCCCTCTGCCCCTTTCTCACAACAGGACCATGAGGACATGAATGCAAATGTACGCACCTGTCGCGAGGAAAGCCTCGGAGAAATTATTGCAGAAGTGCAAGCTGAGGACCTCTCTTCCTCCATTGATGAGTGCGAGGACCCTGTGCCCAGTGCAGTGCCAGACAGCGTAGCTAGGGATGTAGTTGCACTTTTGCGACACTACTCTGAACATGAAGGGTGCACTAGAGTTTTTGCAAAGCCTTTCAAATATGCACAGTTACTTTGTGAAAAAGCAACTGAAGAATGTAAAACAGACCACAGTTGATACCCTTTTTTCTTCACACACACATCAGTAAGGGCTGGTGCAATGTAAATAAATACTTCATGAAAAATGTGTGCTTTGCTTAAATGAAACTTCTGCTAAATGGAACACTTTTTGAATCCCCTTCAAGTTCTGTTTAAGAGGAGTCCACTGTACTGTCATAATTGAGATGTTAAGCAGATTGCTAGAAAAACACTGGGCTCCGGTCACAAAAGGGTACACTGTGAGCATTGATTAGTATCCAAATTTGTTTTTTCTTTTTCCTTTCAGGAATGGCCCCGCCATTCATGGCTCATGGGTAAGTTCTCCGCTTCTTTTTGGTATGCTCTAAAGTTGCTTTTCAACTGGTGTGTTACGGTTTGTGTTGTCGTTTAGATAGGGCGAGCTGGTACCCTTAAGGCAGCTGTACCCATATTAGGCATTTGTGTCCTAAAAGAAAACACAGTCAGTGTTAGGACACTGAGCTGAATGGGCATGGAGGCTGCCCTTGACAGAGATATTTAAGGGTCATGAAAAATAGTCATATTATCCAAAACGAACAAAATCCGTGTGCAGAAGCATGGGAAACACATTCATGCAGATGTGTTTATGGCTGCACAGTCACTGCTTGCTGCTTGCAGCTGGCAGTTGCGTCAGCGGCAGTGTGCGAGCCATGCAGCAGCCCTTACCGCTCATTGTGCGTACTGCACAACTGGTATGGCGTATACCCCGTGAATGGCGACATGCAGGAAGTGCTTGATACTTGAAGGTGCAGTCGTTGCTAGCACGTTTGTATCATTTGCAATGGCGCAGGAGAGCGTGCGGAACACCCGAAATTCTGCACATTACACACAATGCACTCTGGGTGGGGAATGTTAGGAATTTGCGTCAGCCGTGATCATGTCATTGAGATTTTACTTCAAATGCTTCGACTTGTGCCAAGTGACCTTCGCACTTGTGGAGAAACAAGTTTTTCATCGTCGGCCTTTGCTTTCGGTGTGGCTGTTTGTCTGTTGTTGATGTGGTGTCGTGTGTTTTCTTTCCGAAATCATGTGCTGTGCCTTTCTGTGCAGCATGCCGGGTGGCCCGATGCCGATGATGGGTGGGCTGATGCCACCACAGCCAGCACCACCTGTGCCCCAGCCGCCCGTGGCCGCACAGGCACCTGCCAAGCCTCTCTTCCCCGCCGCACAGGTGAGTGAGCGAGGTCGTAACTGGCATCTGCGGGAGGAATAGGTGGGATCTTGTGGAAGATGGCTGTGCCTTGAGAGTGCCTCGAAAGAAGCCTTGGAGTGAATGTGGGTGCATATTGGGCTTTCGGGAACAGCGCAACCGGACGAAAGAACAAGGACAAGCTGGTTGCGTTGTTCCACCCAGTATGCGCCTATACCAACTAGCCCAAGTTTCCATGCTACTTCATTGAATGTCGACCAGTATGGCAAATTAATACAGTAGAATCTCGGCGATACGAATCTCGCGGGGTCGCGATAAAATTCGTATTATCAGAAATTTTGTATCATCCAAACGAACAAAATTCATATGCAGAAGCATAGAAAATGCATGCTCGCAGATCTGTTTACGGCTGACGGTATTTATTCACCGCCGTGCAGCCACGTTAATCGCGGTGCATACCGCGCGATTAGCGATCGCGATTTCGGTGATGTGAGGTCCGTGCACCGCTGCTCAGTGCTCGCGGTGCGTACTGCGCGATTAACGATCGCGATTCCGGCGATGTAAGGGTCGCGCACCGCCGCTCCCTGCTTGCGGTGCGTACAGTGCGATTAGAGATCGCGATTTCGATGATGTGAGGTCCGTGCACCGCTGCTCAGCGCTCGCGGTGCGTACCGCGCGATTAACGATCGTGATTTCGGCAATGTTAGGGCTGTGCTTAGTGCTCGAGGGTGCGATCATGGCTCGCGTGTTCGTACCATCCGATGTGGCGCGAGAGAGAGTTCGGAACATCTGGAATTCTGTACGTTGTGCACAATGCACTCTGGCCGGGGAATTTTAGGAATTCGAATCACCGAGATTCTACTGTAGCATGTTTCCTTACGTCAAGCAGCACGACAGCCACTTAAAGCTGAAGGAAAGGCTCAAGAGGGGTTCGCATTTTTTTTACACAAGCTATTAGCAGTATGCGTAAAATGGGTGTGGAAGAAAGATTATTGCAAAAGAGCATGATTGGGGGTGTGATAGAACCCAGTGATTCACTTGTGTTGTCATGTGATTTATGACCTGCGCGATGGCTTTCCGATTAGGGTGCTTGGCTACTGAGCTGGAACTGGAATACCTGGGTTCAGTTTCGGCTGCGATGGCTGCGTTTCGATGGAGGCGAAACACAAAAGGCACACGTTAAAGAAACCCAAGTGCTGTGCTGTCCCTTGTAGCCGGTGTGTCGCTGCGGGACATTACCCCCCCACAGTTCACTATTAACAGTCGTGATCTATGGCAGTGTGTCATGTGCCCTTGCTGTATGATTGGCTTTAACAGCTGATGCTGACTTGCACCTGATGGTGTAGCGCATACTGGTTGCAATAAAACCTTGTTACTTTGGAATTTCGGACAATTCAGGCTTTTGCTGGGGTCCCGCCAAACACCCCTTTTAGCCTATGCCTTACGAAGCTTGTTTATTTGGACACTGTGGTAGCGGTGAATTCGGACAGTCTCCTGAAGCGGCGCTGTGTCAGGGCATGACCAGCTTGACAAGCGGTTTTCCTAATATTCGTCCTCGGGTCTGAACGGTTCCCTCGCTTTTGTATGTGTCTTCCGTTCTTCCAGCGCACCGAAATTCCGTGCTCGTCACACGCTATCCGCCGTTTTTGTGGTGAATGCTTCTTTCGTGTGGCTCCACATGTGAAGGAGCTCCGGCACTACCGCGCCGCACACTGAAAGAAGCCGTGAAGACCTTTACCTTTATGGAGTAGTTCTGCTTCCAACATTGCCCATAGATTGCACGGATTAAAGCACTTGAAGGAAATGCGAAAAATCATCGTTGTCATGCAGTTCCCCTTTTGAAAGGAGATGACCATTGCTCGGGTTTTTACCAAATAACTTTTGCTCTCTCTCTATCGGTCTTAGACAGTTTTTGAATGGGTCATTTGGTAATTGGAGTTTCGGATAATTTTGTTGTTATTCACACTCCCTTGGAAGTCCAAATTAACGAAGCTTTACTGTACTATGCCACAGATGTCGTCAGTGTGCAGTTCACTCGTGCTGGTTTGTTGCATGCTTCTCAGTAGGGGCAAAGTGCGCAAGACAGGTGTGCAGAAGTTGAGAAAGGCAAGTGCACAGGACTATCTGTGAAGTGCGGTTTTACTTTTTAAGTGGTCGGTGCAATGCAAAGAGATTAAGAGGGTAGTGCAGTTAGCTGGGTAGAAGCCCGAATGAACAAAAGTTTAGCTGAAAATTAAGACACGAACGAATGGACATGCGTGGGAGACGTGCTGCACAGAACAAACACACGGATGGTTGTAGAGTGACTGTGTGATTGCTGAAGGAAAGGACAATGGAGCTGGGGTCAGCATGCAGGATATAAATGGATTGACCGAAAGGGTGGGGAATTTCCAGTGCATATAGAAGTGGGCGCAGGTGGCTTAAAGCAGCAGCTATAGGGGATTAGCGGCATTCGTGACAGTCGTGTAGTGACCGGCAGTCATGGGGAGGAGACTTTCTGATCACTCCGTCTGGCTCTTCCTCCATCTTTGCTCCTTCCAGGCGGTAGTCACGACGACAGCTGCTTCCGCCAAGCCCACCTTTCCCGCCTACAGCACGTCTTCGCCAAGCACCCCTGGGTCATCCACACCATCGTCTAGCACAGGTGAGTGTAGGGTGCCTTTGTTTTCTTTTTTTTACACAGCATATCATTATATGTTCTATATATCTGCCGGGCTAAAGCTCTTCAACATTTGCTGATGTAGTGTCCAGGTGGTTTCAGAAAGAATGAGTGCTATTGCGTGTAATGTTCAGAACTCATTCGAAATCTTTGTGTCGTTGCCGTGTGTGCTTGTCTGACGTTGGGTGTGGATTGTGCAGAGCCTGCTTCTGCAAGCACACCACCCGCCAACAAAGCAGTGGTGTCGGCACCACCAGACATCAAAAAGCCTGCCCTCATTGTGCCCGCTGGTGCATCTAGCAAGATCGTCCATCCAGAAGAAGACATCTCACTGGTATGTTTCACTATTGTAGCTTGCAAGAAGGCTGTGCAGTGTTTGGAGTTTTATTTCGATTCTGCAATTTTGCTTGTGAAATAAGCAGTATGAGGCAACAGAAAAAAAGGAGACACCGTGTAATACTGAGCTTTGAGCAGCATTTTTTATCAAGAAGCATGCTTGTAATAGGCAGTGTTATCGCTGTTGCACCGCAAGCATCTTGCATGTTCATGTTGGAATTACCAGCGTACAGTGCAAGGAAATTTTTTGCTCTTTCTCAGAGAGTGAAATAAAGTGTGCCAACACGCATATCTCCTGTGGATGATTATTTTCTTATTTGATTCACTAAAATGGTGAAATCTTTGAATAGTGTCTGCTCATTCTCCTTCCCTTTTTTGTTCTTGCGCTGCTTATTTCACCTTACTGGGACTTAACGTTTTTACACGATTCTAAGTCGACCCCCGCATATCACATTTTTGAGAAAAACAAACTTGGAGGTCGTTTACGCTTGGCCTTTGACAATAGAACGGGATAGTACTATCCTGCAGCCTCCGCTTATTACCAGCCACTGTCTGCTGCCACACGGTCCAAAACGAAAATGTATTAGTCACTGGACTACTCGTTCACACTTGCGCCATCATCCTCACTGGCGCTGCTGTCATGATCGCTGCTGCGGTCCCACAACTCGTCGTTCTAACATCGTCGTGCAGCAAAATCCCGCACTTTGCACACAGCCACATCACGACATCACGTGGAACACCTGAAAATTTTGCCTCGCTGCAGCTGCCACACCTGATCACCCACTGCGAACGTCGAGCTTGTGGCCCGGTACGCAGTTGTTCGTTTCTTTGGCGTAAAGAATGACAGCCATCTCAAATGTAGCCATGAACGAGCGCTGGTCGCTTACCGGACCCGGAGCACAAATGACGAAGCACTACATTAAAGGCTTGTGAAACACGGCCGACAGTAGTCAAATGCTTTAAAGCCACAGAGAAACTACCGTATTTACACGATTGCAAGTCGACCTGTTTTTCAAAATTTGAAAATCCATAGTGGGAGGGTCGACTTAAAATTGAAACCAGAGCATCGCACCATGAATAAAGGCGAGACAAACGAGATATCAGCCAAGCTACAGCGTGGTTGCGTTTTTGCTGCGCGACTCCGTCGCATCGCTCTTGGTGCTGGCCTTAAGGGGGGAGGCTACTCTTAAAGAAAAAAATTTTGTTTCTGCACCAAATTTAATCAAATTGCACACCCATGACTAGTTTTTCATGCTGATTCCAAAAATGTCATTGGTTTCATGATAGGATCATTAGTTATTGAGATAAAATTAATTACACCCTTCTCACTAATAAGAACAATTAAGAGAAAACACTCATTAAGAAGTTTATAAATTGCACTTGGTTGGGTTCTAGAAACAAAAATGAATACAATGTTGGAAACAGTTTTTTAATTTTACTATCATAAGTAGTTTTTAAAGACATTGAAACTCAAGGTACAAATAGTGCCTAACTTGCAATCAAAAACTAGAGCAAATTAAAAAATTTCTGAACCTTAATTACAAATTCTACTCCCAACATTGTGTAGACTACACATATGGCTACTTGCTAAAAAAAGAATTATGGTTCTATCTGCCATAGCTGCTGAGATATGCTAGTTTGGGACATGCTACGAGTCTAAAATTTCCATTTTGAGAAAAACAGCAAAAACAAACGAAGTGGTGTTTATGGCAAAGTACTTCAAATTTATTTATATACTGGCATCAGCAGACACTTAATAACCTCCTGGAAGGTAGTCTGTCTGACCAGGGTTATTAAAATGGCGCTTTTTGAGTGAGCGCTGAAGATTTTCTCGTTCACCAAGCGCAAGCTGACGATGGAGACGGTGTCGCCGGGTGGGGCAGTTGCGGCGTCTCCCATTGCACCGAAGAATGCTGCCTTTCGCTCTGTTGCTGCCGCTGATGCCATCTCCTGAAGTTTCTCCTGGGCTTTTTTGTCCCTTTCTTCTATCTCGGAAGGTTGCAGCATTCGGGTATCGCGACGAACACGGCCGCTGCCCGATGAGGCTTCCGCGACCGGCGGCGCCGTTAGGCCTAGCTCGGTCGGCACCTCCCGATCCGCTGGCGGAGGTGTACCCACGGTGCCTGTGGTGTCCGCGGTGCTCGAGGTGACCGTGGCGCTCTTCTTGAGGTTGTTAATGAGCGATTTTTTCCTCTTTTTTCCATATCTGTGCGTCGTGCTGAACTTTGGTGCCGGCGTTGACATCGTCGCGAGAAGCACCAGCGAACACACCTTGACAAAATGGCTACCGCTTGGGCTCAACAGACGCTTCCAGCAGACGACACGAGGCCCTTCAGCCAATCAGATAGCAGCTTTCAGTCACGTGCACCGACTAGCGAATAGTATCGCGCGTTGCGACTGCTTTTTGGCGGCATTTTCTCCCTCATCCAATAAGCATAAAGGAGCAGGAACTGCGCGAAATTTAAAACGAAAAGCAGCTCTTCCAAACGAGACCAAGATGGCCGCGATCGCTGCAGTGAAACGATAATAGCATGTCTCGGAAAAAGCCCCGTTATTGCGCGAAAATTTGCCAAGAGCGAGCTCGGATCGAAGTTTTATACTCCTTTTACAGCCCAAATATTGGCTCTAGAGATTAGAAAATTCACAGGGTGGTAGAGAAACAGCTGCAGATTTCGAAAATTACATTTTTGAAAAATCGATTTTTTCGCGATTTTTTCGCCTCTAAGAGCCGTCTCCCCCCTTAAGCAGCTGCTATGTCAACAAGCAGAACCAGCATCCCCACCCCACGAGAGGCGTCCAATGGTGGCTGTCGATAAGCAGCAAAACGGCATCAGCCCACTCCCCACACATGGCCGCAGATTGCGTTTGCTGATAAGTGGCGGCGGCCCGATAACGTCTTCGAGTTCTGCTTCAAGATTTTTTGTGTACTTTCAACCGCGTACTCTGTGCTCAAGGGAGCGTCGATAGTTCATGGAAGGGCCGCTGTTCCAATCGCGGCAGCACCGCCATTCGGAACCGCGGCGCTGGGGAATGTCAATAGTTGATCGAAAGGCCGCTGCTCCAATCGCAGCGGCACCGCCACTCCGAACCGCAGTGGTGCCGGGGAGTGTCGATAGTTGATGGAAGGGCTGCTGTTCCAATCGCGGCGGCACCGCCACTTTGAATCGCAGCGGCACCGGGGAGTGTCAGTATCTGCTGGCGCTTATCAGCAACCGCAATCTGCGGCCATGTGTAGGGAGTGGGCTGGTGCTGGTTTGCTGCTTAGCGATGGCCACCATTGGCCGCCGTGCGCGGGGTGGGGATGCTGGTTCTGCACGTTGAAATAGCCGCTGCTCAAGGCCAGCACCAAGAGGGATGCGGCGGAGCCACGCAGCAAAAATGCAACCACGCTGTAGCTTGCCTGATATCTCGTTTGTCTCGCCTTTATTTATGATGTTATGCTTTGGCTTCGATTTTAGGTCGACTTGCAATCGTGCAAATTGTTTCGTCTAGGTTGAGCACAGTGACTCTGCTGTTTCATCAAATGTGGCCTAGCAGAGCTAACCCGAACCTTGCAAAAGCTGCAGGAACCCAAGATAGTTACCTTTGAGGCAAGAGAAAAAAAAAGGAGACTCCACATAGTGCTGAGTAGGAGGTCACTAGTTTCAGACTGTTTAGTCACAAATCAGTAGGAATGAAAAGCACTCTGTTTGCTCCCGTTCACTGAAATTCAGCCCACAGTAAAAAACTCACTGTAGCTTATGTCACAAACCCAGAATGTCTATGAAAAAGCTGATGAAAAGCTGACTTTTCTTTATAGTACCTATGTACATCCTGGAACTTAGTGTTTTGTTTCCGCTTTGGTTCTGCTTTGCTATTGCAGGTTGCAAAGAAAACTTGGTTTTGTTTTCATAGCTCTTGTGAGACAAAGACGCTTCGCTCTGGCCTATGCTTTGCAATGAATACCACCCATGATTACCTGGACACACAGAACTAGCTTTATGCCTGTGTTCAAACAAATGCCATTTACAGTAGAATCTCTGTGATATGAACACGGTTGATACGGTTCTCACGATGATACGAATTCGTAAAATTCCCCAGCCGGAGTGTATTGTGCACAATGTGCGGAATTCCGGATGTTCCAAGCTCTCTCCCACGCCACATCGGATGATACGAACATGCGAGCCGCCATTGCACCTTCGAGCACTAAGCGCGGCCCTCACATCGCCAAAATCGCGATCGCTAATCGCATGGTACGCACCGCGAGCAGCGGTGGTGCACAGTCTTAACATCGCCGAAATCGCAGTCGGGAGGTACGCACCGCGAGCAGTGAGCGGAGGTGCACGGCTCTCATATCGCCGAAATCCCGTGGTGCACACCGCGAGCCGTGAGTGGCAGTGCGCGGACCTCGCATCGCTGAAATCGCGATCGCTAATGGTGCGGCACGCACCACGAGTAGCGTGGCCACACGGCCATGAATAAATCCTGTCAGCTGTAAACAGATCTGCGTGCATGCGTTTTCTATGTTTCTGCATATGAATTTTGTTCGTTTGGATGATACAAAATTTTGGATGATATAAATTTTTTCGCGACCCCGTGGGATTCGTATCACTGAGATTCTACTGTAGCTTACTGCTCTTTGGCCCCCTTCTTTTCTGCTGTCATGTTCTTGCGTGTGCTGCGTTGCATGTCGTGTGTTGCTTGCATCGATTGACATGCCATGTTGTCAGGTCACTCCCTGCATTTTTTTCTTGTCTGCCTTGGTGACAAGCAGTAGCTGGCACACTATCAGGCACCAAGCTGTCACCATTTGTGCTCTTTCTTGTCTGTACTGAAAAATTGAAAAGAAAAAAAAACGGATGCATACCCCTGTGGTAATACGAATTTCACCAAAGGCCGGGGGTGGTGTAAAATGCCAATGCCAGTTGGAGTGTTTAGTAACTCTGGGCAGTAAACACTCGCAGTCAAGCATGCTTTCTTATCCATATGGAACACAGTCAAGTCATGAGGTACATCGATGCGTTTGGACTAATCAGGGTGACACATTGTCATAGTGTCATTTGTGACATCGCTCCAGTCTGTCCGATCACCTGCCATGTTACAACGCCACATAAATGGGAAGTGTGGCTCTTGCTGTAAGATGGAGAGAGGCTGCTCCCACCTCCCAGTTTCAGTCCTGTTGCTGAGTGTTGTTTGTCCCTATTCTCACTGGCTGCCTGTGCTCCTTCCGCGTGCTGTGCAGGAGGAAAGGCGGTTGCGACTGCCCCAGTATCAGTCGGCCGAATCTAGCCAGCAGGGTGTCGTGGCAAAGCCTGCAGTGCCTCCCACTTCTGCACCCACTTCCATTTCGGCGCCTCCAACTGTCAATGGAGCCCTCCGGCCGCCGGTGCCCATGCCTCCTGGTGAGAGAGAGAGGGAGTGTGCTTATAGTGAGCTTTATATGGTGGAGAGTGCTTCTATTGGGTTTGTGTGTGGAGTACAGCTGATCTTGGGCTCTAGTGTGTGAACGACCTGTCACATTATCAGAAGAGGCGTCATTTAGTGGGGCACTGAGACACATTTACTCTTTGTGATTCGAAGGCAGTATAATGCATAGTGATTGGTAAGGGAAAGCTCACAAGTGATGTTGTTTTTTTGCCGAACTCTCGTGAAGTGGGAAGAAATTGTGGGTACAGTACAGCTCTTGCCATTTCCCTAAATTAATTTAAAGTTTGCTGTTTTGTTTTTCATTTGATTTGCCTTGAACTTGTTAGGAATATGATTTTTGTTGTGTACAGAGGTCGTATTTTCTTTCAACCATTGCGCAAGAGCTTTCAGGTAAACTTCTGCTGTCGAATGAGCAACACTGGGAACGATTGTAATATAGGATGAGTACATTCAGCGGAAATTTGTTGCCCAAAGAACTTGTGTTGTAGAATGCGCAACTGCTGCAAGAACTTTATCGTTACAGTCGAGCCCGCTTATAATGAACATGAGCGTCATGCGGCGTCTGCTCGTTATATCCTGAAGTTCGTGGTAAGTGGACCACAGCTTTAAAGACAGTTGCTTTCAAAACACAAAATTTTTTCTTTGCGAAAAAGTTTGTGAGGGAGGTTTCCAGTTTATTTGAAGCAGAAGCGCGCTTTTCGCCGAGGCCCTTGGCATAGAGAAGTTGTCTGAGGCTCTCTATGTAGCCCATTGCTACAGGCGCTTTTATGGGTGCTGCCTCCGAATCCTCATTTGATTCCTCCGCGTCGCTGTCGTCCCGCACTTCAGAAACGATGCCCTCGTCCGTGCACAATTCCGCGGTGTTGGCGTCGTTATCGACAGAAATAAAATCATTCCATCCAATGTCATGACCCGCCATGTTGGAGTCGACAACGCGCCGCCACAAATCGCTGCCGGGCTGGTCATCTTCCTAAGCATCGGGCTGGGCATCATACTCTGTGTCGACAGAGCCGGCCTTGCGGAAGCAGTTCCGCACGCAAGTGGCCGTCACCTCCGCCCAGGCCGCTTTCATCATCTCTACCGCTGAATACAATGGAAATTGGCACGGTGTTCCCGTCCACCATCCCGAATTACAACCAGCTGGGCCCGAGATTTCAACAACGCCAACTAAACGTCCGCATAGCAACAAGAGTGACAAAATCGCGCGACAGGCTAGACGACGTGCAGCGTGCACAAGCGGCAATCAAGCTTAAGGTACAGACGCACACCACCAGCAGAGAGACCAGTGAGGGGCGTCTGTGCAGCCACCTCTTGGCTCCCACGGAGCGAGACCTCCGCGATCAGCACCGCCGGTGGTGCGGTTGATCGCGGAGGCCACAAACGGGTTTGCAATAGTGAGAAGAGGAGAGCGGAGTTGCGAGGAGGGGCGGGAGGGCAATCTTGGAAGGCGCATCGGCGTGGAAATGTAGCTGGCTTGAGAGCGGCACGAAACAGGGCGGGCAGTTCGCCTGCGATGAGGCTCGGGGAAACATACCGCGCGCCGGGCGCACAATGGGGTCGGAGGCAGGTTATCTCGCATCGCGACGCCGGGTTTAATGCCGTTCGTTCGCTGTAACCAACCAGCAGGGCTTAATGACCGTTATACGTGTTATTTCGTGCCATTGAAATAATGTATATTTTGACGGTCGCGTAGGTCTCATTCGTTATAAGCGAAAGTTCCTCTTAAGTGTGGCCGTTATATGTGGGCTCGACTGCATTCGCTGCGTACTCTGGGAATGTCATTTCCGAAAGCAGAACTTTTTCCTCCCATCAAGTGCAGAACTTTTAGGGGACTTTTGTTTCAGACTGGAGAACTCTTGGGGCAAATTTGTCGTGTTTTGTGATTAGTCTCGAAAACTTCAGTTCTATGTGAAGAGCACGTGGAAAAACTGCTTTACCTGTATTAAAACAAGGAACTTTGCTTTGGAAGAGTGAACTGTGTGAAAGAAGTTTCTCACAGTTGGCTGCAGACTGAGGGCTTCCTCATTTTCACTGGGGCAGCTTTATTTTTTAATTGTTCTGTTGAGTGGGAACCTAGCAGTAAAGTCCCTTTCCCTTGATTGCATCCTGGCTACACTAAACTCCGTATGTCGGCTCTTCTCCTGCTCTTTTGACAGGCATGGCTCCTGGCATCCCTCCCGGTGTACCCCCGGTGCCATACCGCCACACGGGCGCGCCGCCCATGCCGTACCCACCGCAGGCAGGTGTGGCGCCCCCCATGATGCCCCGGCCATTCTAGGCCTTCGTCCTTCTCTCCATACTACTCACCTCTGTGACATCATCGCTGCAGATAAGTGGCCGACAACAGATGGCCCTCCCTCTCTCGCCCCAACATCCTGGGGGCGAGGGGAGACAGGAGGCTCCGCAGCCGTCAAGGTTTGTTGCGGCGATTTCAACACCGCCGATGCCTCCGCACCTCCCGGTGGCGACGACTTCACGAAGCCTCCCCTTCACTGATGCATTCTTTCTTTCTCTCTTGCTGTCTCTGTCTCTTCCCGTTCGAATTCTTCCACTTGCTGTTGTAAACTTTGTGTCTGGCCGTCGCCAACTGTCTGCGCGGGCGCTCACAACACAGTAAGTCTTGATGAAGGCAAGTGTTTTTGTTGCTAGTTTGAACACAACAGTTCGTGCACACACCAGATAGTTACTGTAGCGACGCGGCGCACCGTGTGCGGTGGATTTGCGGAGGAGGAGGAGGGAGCTGCGTCAACGTTTTCCCGAGTTTGTGCTGACAAGGTAGGGATTCTGTTCCGCGTGCCGTCAAGGTAGGCGATAACAAATCCTCCCGTCCATCTTGCGCGAAATTTGTGTGTGTGTGTGTTTTGCCGTGGTGCGTCGAGGACGCTGTGCGATGGTGACTGCTCTGCTGGCTGTTGTGATCCACCACAGTCATCGTCCACTGGAAGATTGGGGCCCTAAGGTTTGTGCAAGGGAATCCTCCTTTCTATGCCACCGTGTTTGTGCGTACACTTTTTATTTTTATTTATCCTTTTTTTTTGTGCCCCAGTTTCTTCTGCCTGTTTCTTTCCGTCGCACTTGTGGAGACCTCATCTGAAAGTGAGCTAGAAGAAATCGTTCTTTACTTTTGATCGTGTGTCATGGCCCTTGGTGTTGTTCACTTGTGTTTTGTTCATGTTCATGAATTTTCTTGTTTTTGCTCTTGTCATTTTGGGAAGGGTGCATTCAGAACAGTCGGTTGAAGCTGCTGTGCCTAATAAATGGCCCGCCTTTTGACCTTGCTCCGGTGCCGCTTCTAAGGCGTAAGTACGTGCACTTTCACGAGGCTGACCATTTTAGGCCGTCCATCATCATTAGGTGGAGTGGGGGGGGGGGGGGGGGGTCGGTAAGCCATTTATTGTTATCCTCTGTTAAATGTGTTGGAGCAGGGCTTCTCAAAGTGAGCGCCAAGCAAAGTGCTACTGTTCAGAAAACTTTTTCTTGTAGCTGCTAATATGGTAGTTGAAATCAATTTTTTTTGCTTTTGTCTACACTGTCAGTAGTGCAAGTCTGTGGCAGGGTTCCTTGTCAAGAAAGAAGGTCTTTGCAGAGCTGTGTTAATTTCGGAAGCAAGAAGGGACGTCCGCACTTGTCCTGATCGAAAGAATTCGGGGTGTTGAGCTGAAGAAGCTTTGCTTTTGGAGGCTGCTCATTTTCATAATACTTGAGCCATTTGTATTATAACCTTCTTATCATCAAGCTTTCAGGAAATGAACGCTGCTGAAGTGGAACCATATTTTGAGGTTTAGTGCTAAGAAATGGGGTATCTCGTATGAAGGTGTATGGAAGAAATTGGCAAACCTCGAGAGGTGTCTTCAACTGCATCATGCATGGTCGGGAAAAAAAAAGTGCTGAGAGTGCGCTGTGCCCGAGCAGGTAGCGTCACCGACGCGCGCTTGTCTGTCTCTCTCTCTCTCTGCCCATTGGCTCCTTCCCCACCCTCTCCTTAGGCTGGGAGAGGGAGAGGCCCACTGTGGGGGAGACCGTCGACCTCCTCTCGCCGTCGTTCCTCCCGTTGAATTGAGCATTCGCACACAGCCCGCACCCAGGAGGAGGCAAGTGGTTGTCCTCTCTCTACGACGGGGTGCTGTGCCACCTTTCACAGTGGCTCTCCTCTTGTCTGGGAGTGTGCGCCGCTGTTGGACCTCCACCCCCCACTCCTGTTTCTGGGGGGAGGGAGGGGGTCCCCAACCCCTCCCCTCTCGTGGGCTCTGGGGTTCGGCGAAAGGCGGCCCCCCCTCTTTTATACCTCTTCTCGCATTTTGTCTCTTAAGTGGTGGTGTGTATGGAGGGGGGTGCCTGACTGACTCGCCACAAAATTTCGTCCCTCGAGAGGGTTATACCTGATCTGTCTAAGGAGCTTAGTACAGCTTCTGTTGAGATAGAGTAATACCTTTTTTTTTTTTCATTCCGCATCCCGTGATTAGGCAATGCAGTGGGGATTTAAGAAGGTGAAGGAAGGTAGAAATGATCAAAGAGCATATGTTTGAGGCTGTCACTAGATGAGGAGAAATTGCCCATCTTTTCACTCATGTATTCTGTGAACTGTACTTCAGCTGTTTTGTGCGTAAACAGTGTTTGGAACTTAAAACTGTTTACGCTTTCTGCAGGCTCTTGTGTGCAGTAGTTTTTGGATGGTTTACCAAGTGTTTTGGTTGCTCAGCAAAGACAGTCGAGGGACTAGTGGGGTTCTCCGAGGTAGCTCGATGTTTCTACGTACCGTGGACCATTTAGGCACATTGATTTGGTTATGTCTGTGGGTCTAGGCCTTGCAAAAGGGCAAAATTTGCAGTGCACATGGGGACCTTCCCTGATAACTTTTCTTTGAGGGGCAGTGCAAAATCTGAGCTCTAAGTTCGTGCTCGTCAAATTCTTCAGACCTTATTTGGAAGTTCTCGAACAAGGCTAAGTGTGTATTGCATAGTCGGGAATGAAATATTACAGCTGTGGCGTGGAGCTGTTCAAAAGTTGGCCTCTTGAACAAGACCTTGAGGCGGTCTGTTGTGGTCAAAAGCCTTGTGTACTGGTCGGCACGTGCTTGTCACAACATTATTAGTGACTAGAAATTCTGTGGCGAGTCTTGCTTAACTATTTCGGTTTCTAACATGTTGGTTGAGGGCAAGCATTGCAAGAAGGGATGTGCATATTTCCAGTCATTTGCATCAACAAGAGGCTTTTGTTTGAGTCCATCTGCTGAATACCAAACGATTGTCACTGCTAGCTTCCCACCATGCTGACACCTGAGCGACATGCTTTACTCACCAAATTTTGTGAAGCAGTGACTCTTTGAAGCACTGTCATTCATTGTCATCCATGTATCTCTACCCTTTAACATATGTCGCCGCTCTCAGAGTTCTTTGAAACTCACAGAACTCGTTAGTTCGAGCTAACTCTTTAGGCACAGGCACACAAGGACACTGCACGTGCAACATTGTGACAACAAAGGCCTCCTGTTTTTCTGGTTGCGTGTAGTCTTTGTCACTGCCAAAGCCAAGTTGCGCCTGCGCATGCTTCTGTACAACTGTGTGACAGTTTTCATAGTGGCATTGTGAGGTGACGCCGTCGGCAAAGAAAGAATCCATGATGGAACCACTGGGGCAGTCTCCTCTCCGAAGACGTGTCGTCTTTTATTGGATGTCTGTATTGGTGACCAGAGCACTGTCTCTGCTTATGTGTTCGAAGGCCGGCGGGTTAGCCGATGCATTGGCGGCGAAAATAAAGAGGTCGTGTTCTTTTCTGTCGTGATGTGGCTGTTTTCATTGATGAGCTCGCTGCAGTGCGCATGCTTCACTGATGTGCTTTCCCAGCTTGCGTCACCATTGTCCAGTGGTGATGTGGTGAGCCATTGCCTGCGCTGCTAGCGGCGCATCAGCTGGAACCTGCAGGAAAGTATGGTATGTCAACGTCAGCAGCAAGCATTTGGCATGCTGGACATGAAAGCTACCTGCAGTCTTTGGTACTACAGTGTCGGCATGCAGCCGCCGCGGTGGCTCAGTGGTTACGGCGCTCGGCTGCTGACCCGAAAGACGCGGGTTCGATCCCAGCCTGTGCGATGTCGGTGCACGTTAAAGAACCCCAGGTTGTCGAAATTTCCGGAGCCCTTCACTACAGCGTCCCTCAGCCTGAGTCGCTTTGGGACGTTAAATTCCTATAAAATAAGTGTCGGCATGCAAGGCAAACTCTAGCCTGATCCCCTCCCCATTTTGTGTAGTGGCTAAGCACTTATGTGCTTAGATACAATTTCACGCTGCTGCCACCTGCAGATGTCATTCGCATGCGAGCCAAGACTGCTTCTGTCTGGCGTGAAGCCTTGGTTCGGGGAACTTGTTCACATTGGAGCTTGAGTACTAGATGTCCGAAATTGTGATTTTCTGACCTCGGTTGTAGTCTAGGTGGGCAAAGTGGAATTAATTTAAAGAAAACATTCGGAGAAGAACACGTATGTTGGCAGTATGCCCCTCGAGCTAAGAAGGAGCTTCTACCATATGCATCGGCTCATTCAAAGACAGTGAAACGCGCTATTGTTAATCTTTGCCTGGAATCGGCACTCGTGAAGCGTGTCAGCATAATATGCAAGGGAGCTTTGATAAGCAAGTGGCTCGATTGGTGGGGGCCGGGTTCCCAAGCTCGGTTATCACAGGCGTGACAGAAGGCCTACAAAAAGGGCGCCTTGTTTAAGCGGCCTTCTGAGCGTAAGAGGCCAGCCGCGAGACCTGAAGTTGTGCCCTATGTGCATACGGTCGCCCACAACGTAAAAAAGGTGGCAAATAGGCATTGCGTGCCAGTCGTGTTTTCGGCTCCACGGAAGCTTGTTCAGCTCTGCGCACGCGTAGCCAGCGATGAAAGAATGGTTGCAGCAAAAAACATAGAAAACACTTTGTGAAGTGCTGCACCGGTGTGGTATATGAGATACCACTGGCTTGCGGGAAGGCTTATGTGGGCCGAACGGGCAGGTGCATCAATGACCGTGCAGCTGAGCATGCGCGCTCGCTAAGCAGGAGGAGCGCATCTACCCAAACACTGCGCAGAGTGCAAGGTGTCTCACCGAGCGGCGGAACATTAGGCGGGGGAAAATTGCAAACAATGTAAAAAGTGTGAACCACGACTTGAGGTAAAGATTCTGGGCAGGAGCGGTGATAGGGCTCGAGAGATTTTAGAGGCGTACCATGCATATCGGAAGAAAAGGAAAAGAGTGTCGGCGATACGTCTGTGAACCTTGCTAAAGCTGAGGTTGTATATCTTGAACGGTTTTGTTGAGCGCGCGTCAGATTGCTGTCTGCGCATGCCAAGATTTTTCTGTATATTTGCTCGCCTTTCAAGGAATAAAGTCAGATGAAGTTAGCGCTCGTCCTACGTCGTTCTTCTACTGTGTCTGTGTTTTTTCGGCGCTACTGTTTTCCTTTCTGGATAACAAACCAGCGCGAGACCATGCATGTCGTTCGGGCGCGGTTTGACAAAGGTGTACCTTAGCGGGAAAGTAAGCATTTGCCAGGGTAAAACTAGTGAGGCTGTCATTTACCAGAGTAGGCTACCAAACCCACGCACTGGTAACGCTGGGCGACTCGAGAAAGTGGAGTGGCACTGTTATGGCTCGTATGCGGAACATGACTACGCAAATTCGAGTGAAGGGGCAGAAAAAAAGGCTACCTGCCTACTGCATTCTATCTAACGATAGGTAAGTGCTTGGGAGAAATTTATCAGCGTCTGCCATCAGCAATGGGTAGGAACCACAATAAAAAAAGCTCCTGCTTCTGGTTGCCCTCGCGCATTTAATATTGATCTGGTGACTAGGCAGTGAAAGTGACGCCGCTTGTCCTATTTTCGGTACTCAGCTGTTTCCTGGACATGCGGATTTAGTTGTCGAAAATATTTACCTTGTGAATACAAAACGAATAGCCACCATAAACTGCTGTTCAGAAGGCCAAGGGTAAAAAAAAAAGTTTTACTGTAGTTAAACCGAGTAGGACGTGCAAAAGCACTGGGGACAACACTGCCTCAAAGGCAACTGCATGCAAGACCTTGGCAGCCGCACGCTGGGATCGAGTGGGGATGGTGGTGAAAACTTCACGGAAGTTAGGGACACGCAGGTCCCTGGGCCCCCGCACGGCCCCACTACGCTCAAACGTTCATGTCCCGGAGCCTAATGACGCTGGCAGCCCGACCTGTGGCGATGGCTTGCTTGGCCGGGTCCTCGGAGCACAGTAGGGTCTTCCAAGCCTTCCAAATGGTAAGGTGGTCCAGACAGGTGGGGAGGAGTGCCGGTTCCGCGCACTCACGGAACAGCTGCGCAAGGTCTCCGCCGGCTGGCGCTCCTTCAAAGGTTGAAGCTTCACACATACCTCGGGGGTTTTTTCGGCTTTGATAGTGAAGTAGTGCTTTCGGGCAAGTTTTGGAACTACCCTGCCTGCTGCTCATCGCATACCCACTGCCGTGTTCATCGATCGCAGACACAGCTAGTCCTACCCACCAGTCTCTCTACGTACCATGTGACCTGCCTTCAGGACCCAGTAGAGCGCGAGGTTCTTGAAGGCCTTGTGGTATCCGGCCGTCTCCCCTTGGACCACCATGGGCGTCTTGGTCGCCGACTGAAAATCCTTCATGCCCGGCCACTTGAGCTGTTCCATCCATTGTAGCGTACCTGCGTTAGCGTGACGCGCATGTTAGCTTCTGCTGTGCACGAAGATTGGTCGATAACATGATTACGGAATTGCCCTTTAGAAGTTTGAGCTTCTGCGATTGCAGCGTCTCTGGAGGCCGACCTGAATTTCAATGGGAGGGCAATTTCCAACTTCTGTATGGATTAAATGGGAATTGCTTTTGTTGTTTAAGCGATTAAGGCGTCATGTTTTAAACTGGTTTGCTCGCGGTCGCAAAATTCCCGCCGGACATGAGACTGACGCTGCTCTTCTAGTCGTGGCACTGTAGCACCGTATTGAGAAATTGAATCATGAAGCGAATTTTTAGACAGTCTGCGGGCTCCTTAAGAAGGATGCGCATTTTCGTTCAAAACAAAAATGGTAGTCCTTTTGAGTGGTAAATCTACTTGCGCCGGAGGAAAGCCTTTAGGTGTAAAGTTACACCGTCAGCGGAGGGCTAAAGTGAGTGCGACTTCGTTTTACAGGGCGCAAAATTGTCACTCTTGGGAGTGTAAATAGCCATCTTATTCCTGTTTTATAGTCTTTTTTTTTCTCGCAAGTGCTGCTACATCGTTCGTAGGAGACTAACGCAGCAGAACAGGACAGGCGTATGTGTCGCCCGCACTTACCGAGTGCGTCGACGATAAGGTCCAGCTGACCGCTGTACACTGCCACCTTGATGTCGGTTTCGTTCAGGAGCCGATCGACTGTGCGGGTGGACACGTTTTGGTAAAGGAAAAAAAATAATCACCCTTCATGGAGAAACGTCTTTTCCATATTTACCATCAGCCCATAGCAGGGTGAAATCCTCTTCCTAGATAAAGCTACTGGCTGTCTTGTGCCAACTACGTACAGTGACCCAAAAGAAGAAGACATTGAAAACAGTTATATTGGGAGGCCGTTTAACATCAATGTCATAGCGGCGTGACAGCCAATGAAGTTGCGGACTGCCTGGCAAACGCGTCCCTCAATGGCCCCGTGCTATATATCGTTCCGGCTACAGCGTACATTACAGCAGCGAGGTTCCGGCGACAAAATTTGTTACGAATGACAACTGGATCTCTTTTAAGATCTGATGATTACTTGCAGCTGAGGTATTCGTGGAGCAGGCAATCATGCCATTCACGGCAGGTTGAGGTATCTCTATCAAGGCTCCGCTGCCGGATCCCACCCTTAAATTTTTGCACAGGTCTGGGTTGGCGCTTAATCCAGTCTGCGTATTTTGTGGTGAGCACGAAACCATAGACCATTTTTTGTTGTTTTTCGCCGGTACACCATGGTGCGAAGACGGTTTTTAGAGAAACCTCTACAACAGCTTGGCCTTTGAGCAGCCCAGTCTTATTCTTGTTTGGAGCCACCATACTTGGGTACAGCCACAAGTCTGTTTTTACTGCCGTGCAAATTTTTTTAATCGAATCAAGACGGATACCTTGTTAATTTTTTTAAAATATTTTTTTCAATATTAGTTTTATTCTTACAATTATAATTTAACTACTCGGCTATAAACATCAGTCTCGATCTCCTGCGTGCGTTCTGCATTTCCCGTTTCATTTCGTTGTTCCTTTTTGTTTACTTCCGTCCTCACCATTCATTTTATTTTCTTCCAGGAATTATTTACCTCAAAAACTCTCTGTGCCCCCCAATTCTTGGCCAATCCCCTATGTGGGCATGTGCCATAGTATGAGGACAACAATAACATCGCCTATGTACATCCCGATGACAGTTTTTGCAGAGGCTTTTGTCTTATTGAGGTTGAAGGCTTCTGCTTAAATGTCCAGTTTTGCGGAACACGAGTGCCAACAATGGTCTGTGCATGTTTACACAAGGGTGCTCACCCAAGACTTAGGCCATGGAAATATATGTCGCTACTAGCGAAGTACAGAACTTTTAGAAATCTAATAAGTGAATGAGCCATGTACAGGCTGCGAGTGAAGCCTCACCTGTGTCTACGGCCGGCAGCATGAAGTCTGCTTTCAGCGCCTTGAAGACTTCACCGGACTGACCTGCGAGTCCGAGAAACTTTAGCTGCACTTGAGCTCGGGGCATGTTGAGCTCGCTTGCTGTCGTACAGTGTGACGCTGGTTTCGCTCACAGTTGCGAGTTTTAGCATTTCGAGTACCTTGTACGCGAGCCGCCAATGCACATGCCCAGTTGACGGGACAGATGCCGACACCTGGTGCCACCTACTTGTGCGCCGGCGGTACGTGTTAGTGCTGGCGGTACTCGCAATGCTAAAATTCTCTGTTGGCTCGTGGCTGCGGCTTACAGTGTCGAAACTTTGTTTCTTATGAATTGTCTTGGGCATGCTCAGGGGCTGAGAGTATTTAGTGGGTGACAGCCATCGGTTAAGACTGTCAGTATCAATCCTTATGGGTCTGTTATCGAAGAAAGCGTTTAAGACAGAACATTTATAGGAACGCCTTTTAACTTAATACTGCGCCGGAGTTAGTGCACGGCAGTACAAGATATAGTAATATAACTATGTAGACGTGTATGAACACGCTAAAACACCTGCATGCCCAGCAGCTGTTGGGTCCTACAGCCATTTCGGCTGTTGTCGGGCCTCTTGGCAAGGCCACTTATCTGATAGGCACATGAAGATCACATTTTCACTCCGCGAAACAAGCAAACATGCATAGATCAGAATTAAGTGGCATTAGTCAAGAACTTCTAATAAAAGCTGGAAATATTGCGATGATTTCACACGAAATAGGAGGATTCTAGACTAGACTAATTGAGACTGTCACCTTTCGCTGTAGGTGTTTCTACACACCGTGCTTGGCGTGTGCGGAAGCCTAGAAAAGTGCTGTCATTCAACAGCGACCACTTGTGAAGTTCTGGACAGTGAAGATTGCTCGGTCCTTTTACTTAACCCCCTTTTTACTCTCTCAAAGGAGTACACCGTATGAGGAGCTTTTTCCTGCTAGTACCTCCCCGCATCACCTCCCAGAAAGCTTTCAGAAGGCATTGCCTCACCTCCCCAGGTGACGTTCTTGGGGATGCTCCCGAGCTTCTCCTTGACTGGTCCGTTCATGAGGTCCGCTAGGGTGCCGTTGTAGAAGCGGGCCACGTTGCGGATATAGGCGCGGTCTGGACGGTGGGTGAGAGGAAAGAAACGCACATTACGCACTCGTGAAGTGCATAGAAGTTTCAGCCGTCCTCTCAGCAATCGGGCCTACAGGACGTCAAAAACATGTCCTCGACAACCTATTCGATCTCGCGGCTACTGCAAGTGACCTGAAGGGTTCGCGTAAACAACATAACGTAAGTATACAGTATAGTCAGTGAGGCTCCGCCCACATTTAGGACCAGCGCACAGAATTCCTCCTTGACAAAACGTAGTCCATTGTTATTCTCGTCACTTAAACAAGAAGCTAATCACGATAAAAAAGTCATCTCTAGCACGCTGAACAAGCCAGCTGGCTTGTTTACTAAAGTAAAACATTAAAAAGCTGATTTCGTTTAATTTTCGGACTGGCTAGCGGAGTAATACAGTACACCGCGGTTCGTGGCCCAGTGTTAACTTGTTTTTTTTTTTTAAGTTGCATCCTACTATAGAAAATGTTTCAGCTGAAAAAGTGCTTCTGCAGCTGGAATGGGTGCTCCTGACTAAAGTCTGCCGGGTCACTATTCTCATCAGCTGTGAGTCATGGTTCCAACGCAGAAAAAAAACACTGACAGAGGGAGAGTATATAGCCACTGTCCCCGTGTCCATGTTTTTTTTCCACTAGGAGCAAATCTTGTAGTGTTACAAACCACCAAAGCTCAGCTGTCTACGCTGACGTAACTAGCGCACTCACAGACACCACCTGGGTGCCTGCTGGGAATGCGCAGAGCTGCGGGTGCGCGTCCTCGCAGCAGGCGCCCGCTGCGTCTCCGGTAGGCGAGAACTCTCTGTACTTTCCCGTTAGTACCAGCCAGGCAGGTCGTAGGCCCTATTTTCTGCCGGGAGAGGCCCAAGGTAGATGCATCGATCCGAAAGTAGGGGAGAGCTTGGCCTCCGTTGGATACCTGCCTGGCACAAGCGCTGCATGGTGTGTGGTACTTACCTAGCGGTGGCAACTCCTTATTCAAAGCGGCCACTTGCTCGGACTGCGGCTGCAGGATGTTGTACCAGTCGATGCCGTTCGTCAACTGCATAAGAGTCCCAGGGTTGTGAGAAAAGAACGTTCCTATCAGCTTTAAAAGCTGCTTCCTGGATGTACGAGGGGCCTGGCTTTTGGCTGCGATTTCTTAATGACCTAATTGAAATCGGTAAAAAAAATTGGTTTTTGAGGAAAGGAAATGGCTCAGTCTATGTCTCATCTCTGTGGACACGTACCTGAACCCCGCTGTGAGGGAAGGGATAAAGGGGGGACTAAGGGAAGAAAGGTGCCTTTAGTGGAGGGCTCCGGAATAATTTCGACCACCTGGGGATCTTTAACGTGCACTGACATCGCACAGCTAACGGGCGCCTTTTGCGTTTCGCTTCCATCGAAACGTGGTCGCCGCGGTCGGGTTCGAACCCGGGTAATCCGGTTCAGTAGACGAACGCCTTAGCCACTGAGCCACCACGGCAGGTCAAATAGGTTACACTGAAATAAAAGTTCGGGATGTGCAGATATCTGTGATAGGCCCCACCGGTAATTTTTTATTTATAGATATTATACCGCTCTAGTGCCTATGCATCTTGGATAATGTCAAGCGGATGACTGCCTATAGGCGAAGGGCAATCATTTCTATTCACATTATATTTTCCTGAGTGTCCCTTCTCTTTGCTGCAACCAATCGTTTTTTCATGTCCCGACCGCGGCGGCTGCGTTTTTATGGAGGAAAAACGCTAAGGCGCCCGTGTGCTGTGCGATGTCAGTGCACGTTAAAGATCCCCAAGTGGTCGAAATTATTCCGGAGCCCTCCACTACGGCACCTCTTCTTCCTTTTTTTCTTCTTTCACTCCCTCCTTTATCCCTTCCCTTACGGCGCGGTTCAGGTGTCCAATGATATATGATACAGACACTGCGCCATTTCCTTTCCCCCAAAACCAATTATTATTATTATTAAGAATTTTAAAACAGCAACGAGGCCGGAAGCGGGGCTCCGTCAAGAGGGAGGCATGGCTTGCGCTGTTGCCACGGGATCCGCGAGAGAATTCCAGCGGCCATGCGCGCTTATTTCAAGCTCATCCTTGAATGAAAGTATTCTAGAGCTTACAGTGGCAGTCTAGAAGCGCAAAAAGACGCCTGCACTAGCGCTACAGGACAGGACAGGGTTCATAGGTGAGCCTTAGAGCACACAAAAGAACCCTTTGTGCGAGGAATAAGGAACGGCGAGTGTGGCTAGTTGGTGGCATTCCGTGGTGGCAGCAACTAGAAAAATTACAGGATTGCACTTACGTCTGCTTAAGGGCTGAAATGCGAAAGTCTAAGAGAAGTTAAAAACAGCGCTAAATTTAACACGAACCACACAGCAAGACGGACAGGACATTGCTCCACAAACTAGGCCAGCAAAATGTACTGTTAAATGCGAAGGCTTTCCAGATTCCTCTCTTTCTGCCTCCATTTTTTAAATTTTTATGTATTTATTTTATTTTACATTTATTTTTCACATCACTTTCATTATCACGGTCAACAACTACCACTATCATCATCGCTAGCGCTATCAGTATCTATCACTACATATAATAATAATAATTGGTTTTTGGGGAAAGGAAACGACGCAGTATCTGTCTCATATATCATTGGACACCTGAACCGCGCCGTAAGGGAAGGGATGAAGGAGGGAGTGAAAGAAGGAAGAAAGAGGTGCCGTAGTGGAGGGCTCCGGAATTATTTCGACCACCTGGGGATCTTAAACGTGCACTGACATCGCACAGCACACAGGCGCCTTAGCGTTTTTCCTCCATAAAAATGCAGCCGCCGCGGTCGGGTTAGAACCCGGGAACTCCGGATCAGTAGCCGAGCGCCTCAACCACTAAGCCACCGCGGTGGGTGCACTATATATCTCCCGCACTAATTAGCACGATGCCATCAGTATCACCATCCCTGCTACTATCTCTAGCACTGTCACTATCAGCAGCTATCATTATCACTATTTTTACTGTCCTATTTACTATCACTACTATTACATATATGTTGCGTAATCAACTTTTGCATTTTATTTTAATTACCATGCAACTTATGATTGACAGCTTGTGCGGACTCTTTTGCGGACAACTTCCGTCTACAATTAAGTTCCGTCCACGCCACTCATGAACCAAGAAAGGCTTACGCCTTGCAAGGTAGGGCTGTCGTGTTAGCTAGCTATCATGTCGTCGTCCTTTCGCGCAGTTGTCACCATTGGATACCACCATCTAGCCCAATGAGCCATTTTACTCGAAGCGAAAACAACCGTTAATCTTCTGCTGCTCCGTCCATGACTACTAGGGAAAACCGCGCGAATCAAGCCTGCAGCACCGCAGCCGCTTCTACACTGGGCCCCACTCACCCAACGGTGCTCGCACCACAAAATGGCGGGTGCTGTGACTTATGTGAATAATACGTATACGTCACAAACAATATTAGTAACACTCTAGCAGACACGTTTAATGGTTATAGCAGAGAATACGCCGTGCATGAATTGTCTGAAATGTTCAGTAAGCGGGGAGCTGGTAGCCACGCCCTGGTAATGTTTGTGACGTCACAAACAGTGTTGAGGATAGAAATCGAAGGAGGTGCTGCAGAAATGGCAAATGTATTATTAGTTTTTGCAGGAAGTTCTGCGTGATATGGCGGAAATAAGCGGAACGTGAATAGACTTCCGGAGTCGCTGCAGTTACTTGAGGGACTAACTGTAGGCCTGTCGAGCTTTAGTGGGGCCTCGTCTTTCAGCCTTCCTCCCATCTGCATGACCTTTGCTAGGTGGTAAATAAATAAATGAAACTTTGGCGTAGATTGAACAAGAACTGTGCGTGAGCAAGAGTTGGATATATCTTGGCATACATCATGGTTCTCGCATGTTTTCAGAAACGCATTCCTACCATTAAATCTTACAAACTTTTTTAAATCGCGCACTTACGTACGTCTGGAATGAGCCGACGACTGGGCCTTCTCGTAAGGCCGCAAACCAACGACCTGGAACTGGAACTGACTAACCTGTTCGACGAGGTCCTCGGCCGACGCCCAGAGCTCAGTGGCCTTGGCTCCCTGCTTGGCGACCAGCGCCTGGCGGATCTCGCTCACCACTTTGTTCAGCGTCAGCAGGTTGGACTTGTCCAGGAAAGACTGCACAGCACGTGCGACGAGCCTATTGTTTTCCATTCATTGCCACGAACACCGCGAGAGGCCTGGTTGAACAGCGTTTTGTTAATGCAAACTAAGAATTTTCGGCAAAGCACGATCGCCCGGATGAATGGTCGTGTCACGTCCACAGAGGGACGAAGGTCTTCTTCCTGGTTCCCTTCAACTGCTGCCCTGTGCGGCATCAACCTTACTTAACCCACACCTCCGCGAAAGCTTTTTGCCTCCTCCTATTTGCACAAACTGGTGCGTTCATTCTATCACACATTCTACGTTTCTTGCGACACTTCACTCATAACTAAATATCATAATTATTAAAGGGACACTGAGAAGAAATTGAAGTTGGCTTGTACCCATAGAATAGCAGCTTCTGTTCACAAAAACGCCACTCTTCCTAAAAACAAAGCTCTTGTAATGTAGAAAATAGCAGGAACCAAAATACAGGTATCGCCGCCACAGGCCAATCTCGCAAGTACAAGCGTGATGACTTCCTAGGACAAGAGGCGCCACCTTGGAGGAATTTTCTTTACTTCATGGACGTCACGAATCTCTGAGGCTTGCAAAGGAAGGTTGCACACCGCACCGCTAGCCGGCAGAAATCACGGAGTCTTCGTTTACGTCACGTTTCATGTCACTCCGTTCTGTGACGTCATAAGAGTTGCCGTGGCATCATAAGAGTTCCCTGAGTTTGAATCAGTGGGGTGGGAAAAACTTTATCAACTTCGAATCCAAATTTCTTTGAAATAAATGCATATTTCACGCACGGACAAGCGGCAACAATTCCATGAAATGCCGAAATATCAGATTTTGCTAACAAAGAAATTGATATAGTTCTCCTCAGTGTCCATTTAACACTTCGGCGGTGCGTACTTCGCGATGATGCTCGGAACATAATCCCTGGCAGTGCACGCAAGGATTTAAACCGAGCAATGGCCGATGATCTGAAAAAAGTTCGTTAGTTATCTCTAAGCCTAAACGGACTGCATTCGTATGCCTTCCTTTCGTGCTCTACGGCAGTAGTGTTGTTGTCGATGAAGCCACCTAACATTTTGCCCGTGCCTGTACCTGTTCACTGCTTTAGCACAGTACGGTTTACACTTGAAACACGTAATGAGTATTGCAGCACTGAATAGCGCTCAGTTTTGACGTCAAGTCCAGCAGGCTAACCTTTCAGCAACAGACATCCGCCTGACGCGTCATATCGCGGCTACTTGTTTTCCGGTCAAGTGGTCTAAATTTTGCTTTTGGGCTGTCAGGAATACAAACGAAGTGTTCACTTTAAGTGTGTACCCTACTGTACACTCTAAACATGAGTACGTCTGCATGGGAGTAGAAAGGGAATAAGCTGTCATCTAGCAGAGTGTGCTAGAGGAGAGCTTACTCCTTTCTGTTTAGAGTGCACCACCGTTCGTCTAGCTCACGCTACGAAGGGTGCCGTGGACATTTCTGTTTCGCCTGTACTCACCATGGTGTACAGGTACTGTCCCCAGGTTGACGTGGAGTCAAGCGGGGACAGCCAGCCGTCTCCCAGGGCCACGCCGGCAAGCTTGCACGACACCTTTCCGCTGGCATGCGCCTGAGTTGCAATGACACCGTTCTTTAGTATAAACGAGGACTCCGGGCGGTTTCTTTAGCACTTTGAGTTGATATTCACAACATGCATTCCTTAGAGCCCCATCTCTTCAGCACGACAAAAAAAAATGACAGCGCCTTAACTCGGCTAACCCTGGAATTCAGCGAAAACCAAGGGCGCTTGCTAAGCGTCTGAGGCATGTCCATGGCAGCTCCGCTGCACGCTCGCGACAGCCATTCTAAATACCCACAGGACCACGTGGCTATGACGTGGTAGCACATCTTATGACACCCCCATCGGATGTCATCACGTGGCTTCACGTCACCTTATCAGATGTTCTTAAGGTCCAAGGCCACCCAATGTCAAAGGTCAACTCAAGGTCAGGGGTAAAGGGTTCGACACCATAACTGTACCACATGTACTCATGCACGGGTAACGTGGTTGGGCTGAAGGTCATGCAAGGTCATTCTCCGACCTACGCGACGACTGCTTTACCTAGCGCAGTGAAGCTTTTCGTTCGCTTCAAAAAATGCTTTTCGAAATACCAAACAATGACGTCACTGATACTGTTGCTAAACTTATCCCGTGGGCGTTGATTAGGTAAACTGGCGACTGTTAAAGACGGCTTAGCTCATTTTTTTCTTTGTCGGAAATGAGCAAAAACAAGCTCGAAATTTTGTCCTTCAGCGAACGCAGAGCGAGGGCGCGAAATTTGACTTACACACTCAAGGTTGTCCATGGAAATTGTCCCGATTTAGGCCACGACAGGGAAAATTTCAAAATTAATTTGCGCTGCAACAAAACGCCGTCGAAATTTGGCGCAAAATGTCAGAAGGCTGTGAACAACGCACTGTGAAATTTTCCGTAAAATTCGTGGAGGTATAAAAACAACAAAATAACCCAAGGTGGTGAAACTTGCCCTACAGGAATATAGAGGGCATCTGCTTTCTGCCATAATTCTTAAGTGCTGTAGAAGAAGGAAGCATTAGAAACACTGTTCTGTAAGCTCTGGTCTGTAGTCAGTGACCTCTAGTATTTTCGCAGCATGGAGGTGACAACAGTCGGGCTATGTGGAAGACAGCGGAGCGCTTCCCAAGTAGACGTTTATCTGTGCGATCTTGTGCCCTCAAAAACCTCGGCGGTGGTGATAGCAGCAAGTGCACATGGCGGTTGTCGAAGATCAGAATAGCCATTACTGTTTCTGCAGAACTCAGTTAAACCCCTTAAAGCGCTATGTACAGAATTGTGTACATTGCGAATTCAGGTAAGTTTTCTCAGTTTGCTACATCTAGAAGCGATTTATTTAATCCAGGCGAATTTAGCGTCCTCCATATCGCGAACAGTGTTTTTTTTTGTATCTAGCGAATACAGCAAATAATACTTTGGGGGGGGGGGGGCAATGCGCTTAGTAGAACTAATAATAATAATACTTGGTTTTGCGGGGAAAGGAAATGGCGCAGTATCTGTCTCATATATCGTTGGACACCTGAACCGCGCCGTAAGGGAAGGGATAAAGGAGGGAGTGAAAGAAGAAAGGAAGAGAGAGGTGCCGTAGTGGAGGGCTCCGGAGTAATTTCGACCACCTGGGGATCTTTAACGTGCACTGACATCGCACAGCACACAGGCGCCTTAGCGTTTTTCCTCCATAAAAACGCAGCCGCCGCGGTCGGGTTCGAACCCGGGAACTCCGGATCAGTAGTCGAGCCACTGAGCCACCGCGGCGGGGCCTTAGTAGAACGGCGTCCGCCATTTTCATGCAGATTTTGTCGCTACAGTCGAACCTCGTTATAACAAAACGGTGTATAATGCAATAATGGATATAATTAAGGAATGAAGATTCCTCTTGGAAGCTTCATGCAGACAGATTTTGCCACTACAGTCGAATCTCGTTGTAACGAAACGGATTATAACGAAATAATGGATATAACGAAGGAATACCATTACTCTCGTAAGTTCGCTCAACAATGACTATAACTAAGCTACGGCTATAACGAAGTAATCTCCAGGCCCCGTCAACATCGTTATAACCAGGATCAACGGTAGTAACATTATAATGTTATAATGTTCCAGGACAAGTGTACTTGTCCTGGAACTGGCACGCCACGTGCATCTTTAAAGCATAAAGTTATTCCAAGAATCTTTGCATTTCAGCGTTATAATTTTATATTCACTGCGGAACATTGTGCGAAACTTCGTACATGCCTGTAAAGGATTACTCATTGGGGTTTTGAGTCTGGAAGCTAACGAATTGGCTCTTGTAGTGCTTGGATATGCTATTTAGGAGGGAAAAATGTTTCGTTTCGAATCGAACTAACGAGCGGCGCGCCTGAAAGGGTCGACGACGTAGGCAGACTTTTGAGATAATGAGCCTGAGCCATACAACGCCCAACATGCTATAGAACATCGTATAGAAGAAATGCCGCGCGCGGCTACGAACGGTTCCAGAGAGCTCCCGCGCTCCAAAATGATAAAGCCACGTGCCGGAGTCGATAAGCAAAACTTAAAAAAAAACTAACAAAGCTTCGCTGCAGACTTGTATGGAAGAATGGCAAAAGGTTGGGAGAGCTTGTTTTGCCTTTCCCCCTTGATAGGCTGACCTTTGCTCGAGCTCTCTTGCCACCAGCTGAGCGCTGGCGGCGAATTCCTGAATTCCCACTCGAACTGGCCAGGAACAGTGCTGGTCAATATTTTAGGGGAATCCACAAATCTACTCCACCTTGGGGGATTCCCCTAAAACATTTGACTAATACTGTTCCCACTTTGAGTTATTGATCAATTCTCTCCCGCCCTATTATCATCTTGCCGTCCCTGTTAGCTCAGTTGGTAGAGCGACTGCTCCGGTGAAGCGGTGGTCCCGGGTTCGAACGCAGGGCAAGGACGAGTTTTTCTTTCACTGCCAATTTTCTGAGAAAGCTGTATAGCTATCATTTGTATACATGTGAGACATAACTTAATTGCATACCTCACACTGGTTTAAATATCAGTTGCTAACAGAAACGGCTCGTAACGCCCACCCAATCTATCTAAAGCCGAGCATGGTCGTGTTTTTAAATGTCGACGTCATGCAGAGCGTGGTAATACATTAACAAGGGCACGCCTATGTTTATATAGCTTCCTATATAGGAACGCGCTATAGTAGAAACAAAATAAAGAAATCTGCTTTCTAAGTTCAGTCTGAACAGTCAACGCCCGTACACCCATCCGAACTTTTCAGTACGCAGTGTCGCCGAGGTGTGGTCGTGACTGAGCACGCGAAGTCCACGACGGCTTCACCATTGTTTTGCACTCGTCTATTTTCGGTAACGCCTTCCGGGCATGCATTCATTTCAGCGCCCTTTTCACAAAGTCGCTGTCGTCGTCAACAGGCAGAGCGCCAAACACAAAAGCAAAATAAAGAAAACCCCGAAATAGTGAGCCGAGGTCGCGCGCGTGCTGCCTCTACAGAAATGGAAAGCATGATGGATATATGCGCGCGGCCGGAGAAATTTGCAAGGGCACGTGCGGCGGAGTTATCTTCTGCTGGGTTGTACTACGTGTCTGCGAAAACATTGGTTTCCCCTTTCTACCCCCCCCCCCCCCCACCACCTCCCCGACATAAGCCCTGGAGGATTTCTTTGGGGAATTGTGTCTTACCGTTTTTTTTTTATTTCGGTGCCTAAATTTGCTTGCCTCCAGCTTTTTAATATTCTGAGACGAGAATGTGTGTTTTCTCGGAGCAGACGAAGGGCGAGGAGGGGAGGCTCGTCAAGTTGTAACCATATATTTCTCTCTCAGCCTCTTCATCTTTCTTGATCGAAAATAAATGCATTATTTCTTTATTATTGAAAGGGCCCGCTACATTGAAAGGGGCGAAAAGTGGCCGCCAGAGGGTCATCTGTTCAGTCTCTGCACGACGGTGTTTCGAAGACACATATCCATGCTTATTTATTCTAAACAAGATACACCCCACTACATACAGGCCCGCATGCCCATGGTTCGGAGAGACAGCCACACTATACCGCACCAAATGGCGATGCCAAGACAGCCCTGCAGTTCCAGTCATACACAATGCCACGCCGGAGCAGTGGGATGTAGCGCTGTCCAGCTGGGAACCCGGAGCTCAGCATTAACTGGTCGAACGGGGGCAAGCCGCCGCAGGAGTCCTGGACTAGGGACTCCACCCATGAGTACTTCCAAGGCGCTATGAACATTGTATAAACGTTTTCTCTCTCTCTCTCCCTCTCAAAGATTCCGTCTGGTTACAGTCTCTCCAGAAGCCAATTTGTTGAAGTCGTGAGATCCGGGGGTATGCTTTCGTAAGCTGACTCTGCCAAGGAGAAGGAGGAAGCTGACAGAAAAGTCGATAGGTGTACTGCTTAGAAACGTCCGCTCAGCAGATTGCAGATGATGCCCGATAAGACAATGACACAAACAATGTACACTTGTGGGCCAGCCTATCTGTTGCTAATATCTGGTACTGGCTTGAAGCCTTTGAGCTGCAGTTAGTTGCTCATGCTAAGCAGGTGACTTTCGGCGGTTGTGTATGACGAGGTGGTGTGGCAGACACTAGAAAAATCTTTTCAAAAATATAAAGAATTATTACGTGATGCTTGCGCACGTTACAATGCAGGAAGCTATTCAGATGTAATCGCACTCTGTGTGTTGCTAGCAGGCTTAGCACTTAGCAGTTATTTCTTTTTTACAGAAATGAGAAATAGCAAGTGTCGTAATGTTGCCGAGAACAGAGGCCTACAAGCTTATATTTCTCTTGGGGATGAAAAGCTTTCAGGCAGATATATATGGGGTAAAGAGAAAATAGCAGCAGATAAAAGATTGACTACTGCAATATTCATCCCATGTAGCCGCATTCTCATGCTGAACGGAGCAGCTCAAGATTTGTCGTTGAGGTCGCTGCGTAACAAAATATTTCTTTTAATATTTATCCATCGCTTGGATCGAGTAGTTAATGCTGCCATTGAAAATCGGGGAACCTTTTTGACGGAGGCAAAAACGTTAATAGCAATAAAATGCAAGCCTGCCGAGGGGATATCTACGGATGTATTGATGATTATAGTGGAATCTTACCATATATGAAAAAAATTGCGTTCATAAAGAACTTCCGGTTTGAAAATGTGCTCGTCCACAATTTCTGAGTACGGTGGTAACTATTCTGAGAGGGAACGCGAGGCAGGTAGCGGATGCAGATGAAGCGCACGCTGAATGCGAGAAACATTCACCGGACGTACAGGTGGCTCCAACACTAAAGGGAACATCGAGTTTGCAGAATAGAACGAATTCTGTTCTAATTTCTGAAGTTAAAAATCTCGAATGGATGTTATTCATCCGGAGGTCAATTATTTAGAATAAAGAGAAAAAAAGCACAGTTTGTTCGCTTTCATAATGGACGTACAGTCAGGGACAAAAGTCTCTAGGATGCGTGAGCCCCAAACGAAGTCGATAGTGCTGTTATTAGCCGCTGGATCGATACGGCACTTACGAAGATGTAAGTCAAGCTCTCATTCCTTAGTCTGCGGGTAGTGAAATGGTGTGATCGCTGGAAAACACGGCGTCTAGCTGTGTGTTGAAATAACTTGCCAAGCGTCCTAGAGACTTTTGTCCCTGACAGTATACGCTTGGACGTCGGGCACTGTCAGCGAACGCTTTTAATTTCCCCCGACTTCCGTACCTTGTAAAGGGCGAGGGCGAACTCGGCGGCCATCTTGCCTCCGTACGATTCGCTGAAGATGTACAGCGGCACGTTCTGCAAAGGTCAAAGAGAGAGAGATAAGCACAGAACATTGCGTTGTCTAAGACTCTTCGTATATGCCATACATTTGACCCCTGAAATCAGGAGGCCGAAGATGCAGGATAAGCTAGTCAGCTTTAGCTTAGCAGGATGACTAGCAGGTGAGACGGTGAGGCCGGATTAACGACTCTAAGCGGCAGCGTCGTTTGTTCATTGCATTCAGGGGAATTCCTCGCGATTAGGTATGCTTGATGGGACCAGCATCGTTCTCTCTTCGAATTCTAGATCAATCCGGCCTCACCGTGTTATCTATTAGTCGTCCAGGTGAACTATAGCGACTGCCCAGGACAGGTGGATGTATCGGGTGAAAACTGCACTCTAAGCACGAAGGGAGTAGAAAGGTAGTAAGCTTCCCTTTAGCGCACTCACTTTAAGGGGCAAAACATGCTGCCCGAGCCCAGGGGCAGATTTTCATCACCAGGAATACGGAATACTTACGGTTGACAACGGAAACAAATTCCCTCTTCAAAGCATGCGAAGTTCTAACAGTTACGAGGATTTTAACCGAGGTTTCAACCTCCTCTATTTGCTAACCTTAAGACATCCGGTGCCGTGTTTATAAGCCTCCTCCCATTGCTTAACTGCGTCATGTTACTATGCTTTGTGGTGAGAATACCGCGGTAAGAAACACGGTAGGACGCAAGCTGACGGTTGCGAGCCACCGTTGCCATGGATGCCTTTGTTTATTCTGCCTCTCCCGCACTGCTTCTAAGATGAGGAGAGCGACTGATATGCACACAACTCGCCTAGAACACACGCCGTCTCCTCATTCGGTGTCATTATTAATGCGAAAGCATTATATGTTTATGTAGGGTCAGCAAAAAGTGTCCGCAAATTTTGTCCGCATGGATACGCCGTTCTGTTGAGATAAATGTGCGATAGTTTGATTTGGTCAGGTAGTGCGTGGGTAGATCTTGAAATGGGTAGAACTTGGTTGATTAATTGCAATTAATTAATTAATTTGAATTAATGAAAGTAAGTGCTCTGTTTGAAGCAGGTTATGTGTGACTGATTCGATGAAAAACGACGTAAATACGTGCGAAGGCTTGCTCAGTACTAAAAAATAAAATAAAAATATCAATAAAACAAAATAAAAACCAATAAGCCCGAAACATAACAATATTTTAAATAATAAAAAATAAAAAATAATGATAAATTGAGGGAGAAAGAGAGGAAAGGGAAAGGCTGTAATTTTTCCTCCTCGAAGGTTGGGCTTATTGTGCTCGGCATAAACCGGTGTCGCCCCGCGCCGGAGCGACCGCGGTAACTCAATTGGTGCAGGCCTCCTCCTCGTCCGCGGGACGGGAGAATACCTGCCTGGAACTCGGGCATCTTGGTGAGGAAGAATGAGATCATGGTCACGAGGTCGGCGGCGATCTGCGAGTTGTTGGCGGCGAACGCGGTCTCGTTGCTCACGTAGCTGTAGCCCGTGCCCACCGGGTTGTCCACGAACAGCAGGTTGGCGAAGCGAACCTGGTCGACATTGCATTAGATATCGTTATTTGGCCGTCTGCGCAGAAGGGAAACATGGCCGACATTCTCGGACAAAAATTCCGAAAATTGGAAACTTGTAAGATACTGTTATGGAAATATTGAAGGTAATGGTCCACTCTTCTGATATGCAGCAAAATCGTTCTTTTAAATTGTTTCCATCGATCGCATCGAGCAGCTAAGACTTCGATAGAAAAGCATTGGGGAACGCTTTTAACGATAGGAAAAACGTTAATAGACAAAAAGGAAAGACTGCCATCGGGTGATGTGCGGATATATTGATTGTTATAGTGACAGCTTACATTACATGAAAAAAAATTGTAATACAGGACTAATTACTCATTGGCATCCACCCAAGCGCAGCCATACGGCTACGAAGTTTCTGAGAAGGCTGTATAGCATTCCATTGTAGGCGTATTGCTGCGCTTGGGTGGATGCCAATGAGTAATTACTACCTTGGGGGTTTCCCCTAAACATTTGACCTATATGAAAAAATTTCGTTCATAAACGGTTTCCCGCTCAAAAATGCTTTCGACCAGATGAGTTGGGTTTGATACTCCCAAACTTTCCGTTATTATTCTGGAGTAAAGGTGTGATGGCTGTGGTTGTGATACCTTCACATATCAGCCAGCCCGGGAAAAATCTGCTTTTGGAGTACATATTATATACTGCACGCACCCAGCTGTGGTTCCTGGGCTCCAAGTGGACGTCCTGAGGCCCAATCTCGGCAAAGTTGCCGAATCCCGTCGACGAGGCACCGGGACCGCCCTGCGAATAAAAAAAAATGAAGGCGTGGTCGGATGCTGTCTGAGTTTCAGGGCGCATAAGGTTCAAACAGGAAGCACCACAGGGTGCTCAGGAGCTGCGGTCTGCAATTTAAAAAAATATAACTCCAAGTATTGTCGCCTTCCCCATTGGCCAAAAAGTGAGATCTAGAGCTGTACCGCATACCCTTCCTTCACAAGAGCTTCCACTGCAGGGCACAGCTGGACCACGTGAACAGAGAAGCCACATTATGATTGGCCAGAGAGCTGGACCACGTGACCCTGCATGACAAATTTTGATTGGCCAGTGGGTGGTCACGGATTGGTGGGTGATTCACCTTGCTGTCAGAGGTGCTGCAGTTGCAGCAATAACGTACTGCTACTAGTAATTAATACTATCTACCGCTATACTACTACGATTATACTGCTTTAATTACTACTGTTTCTACTACTGCTTTGAATACGGTGCCTGCGACGCCGTGAACTCCGGGAAACTGTTCCGGATGCAGCCGTTGCCCTAAGGCACGACTTCTGCCCTTTCAATCTTCAGGAGTAGCAACGAAAATTTGGCTGGTCTTCTATTTTTTTAGGGGGAGGGAGGGGAGTGTTAAAGAGTAGCATTTCTTGTGGATTATTCGTCTTCTTAAAACCCAAATTAGGACAGCCTAGAGTCGGATGGAGCCGCAAGGGACTGGGCCTTGCTGTGGTTTCATCTTGGACAATGAAGACGATGAGTTCGTATCTTTGCACGTGGATCGCCATTGTAAGGAAGTGTTGCCAGATACCAAAGACCATTGTGGCCAGCCGGAGAAGAGCTGGTGACCATGTAGCTCGCACAAAGCTAACACGCGGTCGCCACGTGGACGAGACCACGCGCACGTGGTCCGCATGTGCTCAACACGTGGTCTCGGCCCTTCTCCAGCTGGTTACGATGGTCCCATGTTTCCGGCAGCAGCTGCTTGCAGGTCCGATCGTAACGCCTACGTAGATGTTCCATGCAACTCTCATGGTTGTTTCACGTATACCCTTCCAGTAGATAAAACGTCTTGTTTCATCTCACGTTATCTCGGCGGTACACGTTATCTGTTAATTCATTAAAACTTATTTCTGGGCAAGTTGGTACACTTTGATCCTAGAAAAATAACAGCATGTGTTAGCGCTGTTACTTTTTCTAGAACGTTATCTATTATCACTCTCACCTGTGGTGAAACCAATTACCGCTAATTGTTCCAATGAATTGTATGATATCCTGCCGTATGTCATTTACACCGGCTTTATCATATAAATGGCAATATTGTCTTAAATATGCATCGCTTATGTATCAATAAAATGCAGTCACTGATCTCTCTAAACACAGTCAATTCTCGTGATTGCTTAGCATATCGCACTTCAGAAATAGCTGGTTGCCATAACCAATTATACTAGGAATTATATAAATTGAATGCAGTAACTACCTTTATTGCACGTCCAATAATTATAGAACATTGGTTTATGGGGGTTTAACGTCCCAAAGCGACTCAGACTATGAGAGGCGCCGTAGTGAAGGGCTCCGGAAATTTCGACTACCTAGGGTTCTTTTACGTGCACTGACATCGCACAGCACACGGGCCTCTAGAATTTCGCCTCCATCGAAATTCGACCACCGCGGCCGGGATCGAACCAATTATAGAATATTACTCATGCGGAGTTTTCATTATTATTCTAAATACTTCGTTTGTCTAGGCTACTCTGAATCTTCCGAACAACCCCGACTAATCGTTCGTGTTTCGTCATAACTCTCAAATGAAGACGGTTCGTTCAGAAAGGCGGTATTCAAATAAACCGACGACGTAATTACGAACGAGGCAGTTGCCTCTTCCAGTGTCTGAGCGTTCAGCGTTTGCGCATTTAACCTTTTGAGAAGCCTCGCACACTTTAACTCCGAAGATAGCAACAACTTTCAAGGACCATTTAGCGGAACTTTCCGAGGACCTTCGAGGAACCTCTCACTTTATTATTTTCTTTCCTCATTAAGCTGTGCAGTGAATATATCTCCCTACCCCCTGCGCTGTTTTTTTTTCTCTCTATTTCAACAAACATACACTGCATTCATTACAACGTTCTTGGAACAGTTTAACCCGCCGGCACAAGCGCCCCATAGCGCCATGTTGACCGCGCAATCAACGCTGCTGCCATGACGTCGTGTGTTTTTCTTCTCGGCGCCGAGTCGACGCGTGCTTGAAATAACCCTCTCGTGCTTTCCATCTCTCTCTCTCATTCCCTCTCGCCTTCCGCAGCGACGGCTTCAGCTGCGGCTTTCCAGGTAATCCGAGGGGCTGAGCCTTCGCTGACGACGTGACTCCATTACTGGTCCGCTCGGAGGCCTTAATCCGTGGCCGTGATCGCACGCCACTGCTGTTGCTGCTCTTGTTTTCACTGCGTCGGCTCGTGCCGTGCCTCTTGCCGTCTGCTTGCCCTCTACCTGCCGTCTGCTAGCTCGGCTTCGCGCAGATGTGGTTCGCATCATGTGTTAGGGGATCATACCGAAGAATATAGAGAAGGTGATGAAAGAGGATGAAGCAAGATGATGAAGAAGGATGGTTACGTATGTAAGTAAAACAGCGAGGAGATGTCGGAGCTCAAAAAAAAAAAAACTGGTCAGAGAACCGCGGCCATCTATCATATAGATGCAATGATCTCCGACGGGACCTGACTTGTTGAGACCATGGAAGGAGCTCTTGCTCGAACAGTCAACGAACTCGCTAATGTACCATCTGCTACATGGATCCAGAGGCGTGGATAGCTGCCTAACGTCATCGCGGTTCTTCTCAAACCGATATCTTCATATCATTGCTTGCACGCATACTCTTGCAAGCAGTAACGGGAAGATGGGATGCGCTCCCTATCAAGTACGTATCGGCTAAAACTATTCGATAGAAAGTATACTGTTCAATCAGTTTCTGCCGCCAAAGCGATGTCAGGGAATATGGCTGCCGCAGAACTCACTCTCATCAACCTATTGTCATTTTGCGCTGATACGAATCTATCGCCACTGTCCCTCGTTATACTAACATAGTTATAATCGCCTGAGCCTTAAATCCTGCAGATGAAGCGCCAAATAATACAGCGTTGACAAACACCACACTCTTTTCCGTTCCTTAACTTCGTTCACGCGAGAACATTTTATTAATTTCTTTTTGTGCTGCCTTCGTATTGGACGAACACGCCTTCCGCACGTGTTCATAGTCGTGAAGAAAGTAACAATTATGTGCGAAATATGCGCAGACATGGCAACGGTACACAAAATTCATATTCATATATTCATGCTCAAACTCCAAGGTGGGTGGTGGTGGTGTGAATGTATTGTCAGGAGCAATAGTTTGCAGGATGTGGATTTTCATAAAAAAAATTAATGCGTTGCCTCGCGAGGCAGTCAGCAGAAATTTGTTCAAGTGGATGATCGAGTATCCATGTCCCCTCATGATTCTAGGCTTCTGATTAACTTGTTTTAGCTGACAGCACAGAATTTTTTATTCTGCGAACTCGCATCCCGCAAACTTTTGTCCATGACTGTGCAGGCGGGATTAGCCTTACAGTGGCCTTTCGGCAACTGCTCCGCATAAGTCACTGATTTGAATGATTGCGTCTCTACCACTGTTGCATAATGACAGTGTCCTCCAAAAAACTTTCAACATTGATTTCGACACTGATCACAGCTCAGCTTGGGAGCCCACACGGTACAAGATGCGAGAGACGTCGTCCAATGGGACGTTCAATCTCCTCAGGCTTCCCAGGAGTGCCTCACGCTCTGCACAAAAACGCGGGCACGCTAAAGGGAAATGGTTCACATCGCAAACAACATCACAGTGTACGCACGTAGGTGAGGTGGCGCGTGAATGTCGTGCATCCATACCGGCGTATATATGCAGAGTTCGTGCGCACTCGATAGAAGAGAGTGGCTGTGTCGCGTGACGCAAGGGAGGTGCAGAAGTGGCAGAAGTACAGAAAAGTGTTGCACCACTAGCTGCGTAGCGAAGTTCTCGTCCTTTGGGACAGCCATTGAAGATGGATAAGAGTGGGCTTCTGGAACCAAAAGTTGTGCCGCCTTGTTACCAGCGGCTCCAACGTGAGATGGTAGCCACTGGAAGCAAACTGTAAATCCTTTGAACTGTAGCTTCCTGGACCAGGTTAGAGACAAAATTTATCAACGGGAGTCCCTCCTTGCAGGCGCTCTGTATTGCGGACTTGGAGTCAGACAGTATATGGCGACTCTCTTGGTGTCCAGAAAGACAGGGGTTTAAGCGACTTTGCAATGACCAATGATTCGGACGAAATTGACGACACTGCTCTTTAAAGGCGCCCAGCCCAAGATATATCAAGGTGAGGCACAATAAATGAGGCTGAGCAGGACGGTGAATGCCTTTTCACAGAGCCACCAGTGTAAACTTGCATGTGGACTCCGTAGACACGCTGTTTAGATGTCGAAAAACCAAAGACCTTACTTCAGCCACAGGCAGTCATCGTTTTGTGCGTAAGCCTGGGATATCGAGGCGCCAATGAATGTCATCATAAAACCATGGAGTGTCCTGCTGATGCTTGTGCCCCGTGGAAGACCAAGCCACTGAGCTTAGCTGTCGTAGTCGACTAAGCATCATCTAACCTGTCCGGACCTCTCTGAGGCGAACTAATTGTAGAAGCAGTATATTGGAGGCTTGCAGACGTAATGGAAGGCAACAGGCTTCTTCTAAGACCGTTCTGGAAGAAGCCTAGCGCGGAACTCCCAGCGCAGTTTTCAGGCCTTCCCCCGTGGGCGATATCAAGGCGCTTATACTGGCTGTCTGATGGCGACATAAAAGGCAATGAGTAAAGAATTCCGCTGGCCCAAATAGCTGAGTGCAGCTTTAACATTGTTGAACTACCACTGTCCCACGCTGCCAAATGTTTCAGTACGTTCAGCCTTGCCAGCGAGGAGGAAACGGTGTCATCCACTGGTCTCTTCCGTGTCAGACGTGAGTCAAGGGCGACGCCCAGGAACCTCGCGTGCCATGAATCTGGGCTCCTTGCATTCCTGGATCTAAGCGTGTGAAGAAACGTCTTTCTTTAAACATTGGAAGAAAGGATACTCTTAAAGCGATTTGATGGACGTTTACTTTTTCACCCCATGCTTACTTATAGGATGAAGTGCACTTGTAAATTCGAAGTGCACGTCCTTAAATTGTTAAAGGAAGGAGATAGTTCGAACAAACCGCAACATTTTAAAAATGAGTGCTATAGTTTCGTTCAGCTCTAAAAGAGACGTATTCATTATTTCTTCAAGGCTGGGGCCTAGAAGGGCACCTTTGTAAGGACGACAGACTGACACTACGAGCAGACGGCAGAGGCGCAGACCAGCAGCTGATGTTTTCGTTGAAAAAGACCACCTTATTTACTTGTCGCTCCACACACAGTTCTCTCTTTTCGCCGCCGAGGTGGCGCAGTGGTTATGGCACTCGGTTCCTGACCCGAAAGACGCGGGTTCGATCCCGGCCGAGGCGGTCGAATTTCAATGGAGGCGAAATTTCAGAGGCCCGTGTACTGTGCGATGTCAGTGCACGTTAAAGAACCCCAGGTGGTCGAAATTTCCGGACCCCTTCACTACACGGCGTCTCTCATAGCCTGAGTCGCTTTGGAACGCTAAACCCACATAAACCATAAACCATGTACCAGTTCATTATTTTCAAGCTGTAGCATGACGTCACAAATGTATTTTCAAAGCATCCACTCTTTTGTCCAGTAATGCATCTGAAGTGATGCCCGCGCATTCGTTACCAGCCTTCACAATGAAAAGGTTTTGCTCCCTTTCCTGCTACTTTTACCACTAGCTCGTCTGGCCAGTGTGCCATTTTCACACGTCAGCGGGATTATTCGGGATTGTGTGAGCGTTGTGGGGCCCCTATTGCTCGGCGCATAAGTGGTCAACGTAAGGTACAGAAGACGGAGAAAATGAAGTCAATAATTAGCCACACCACACATATTTAGCGCCGTAAGTACGCAGGTTTAGAGATTTGGATGTAGCAGGTGTAAGGATTAAGGATTCGAGCGATTAAGGAATTCTTGGGACAGGTATGCGTGTAATTGAAAAACGAGAGGTGAGGCATTTACTGTGTGATGAACTCAGTCCTTATGGGTAACGGAGTGGATTCCAAGAGAAGGCAAGCGTAGCAGGAGGTTTCTGAATGACGGCTTATACTAACGGCCTTCATTTACACTCAGCGAGGGCCTGGATGGCGAGAGGAAAAGTTCTCTGCTCCGGACACGTAACTTAATAAACTCTGTGCCGCTACGCCATTTTACTGAAAGCGGCTTTACGATAAAAATGCGCCCCTCAGCATGTTGCATAAAATGCGCCAAATATGATCCGGCCCAGCCTAAAGCCGCTTTTCGGGTACTTATTTGTCTCCGCATTTGCAGGGATCCAGTTCCCAGCCGAAGGGAGTTAGGTCAACCGGTAACTTCAGCGCCCGTTACTCGGGAGCGTCCTATCGAGTGTCCCGATCAATAATTCATGCCGCGCTGGCTGGGGGCCATTGGATATGAGGGCTTCCTGTTTTGGAGACCATTCGCCGTGTCGAAAGGGTCTTATATGTCTATAAATATTCTATACAAACGCGCCGGTAGTTGGGGGGGGGGGGGGGGGAAGGGGCGGATTCTGGTGCTTCGGTGAAAAGTGCTCGAAGCATAGCCAACAACAGGCGCTTATGTGCAGACCAAAGTGGTGCCTGACGGCGCACTTCCCTGCAACACGAGGTGGTTGCGACGCAGTGAGGTTGACACGGCGCTGAGCGATGAGTATCGCGTTAGCGAAAGCGTTTGTTGGTTAGCTTTAGTTAGAATATACCCACGCGTGTTGCCATATGCTGCTGCACTACGTCGACAGTTTATCGAACGGGACGACCCCGCAAAAAAAAAAAAAAACAGTCGCTGCAGTGATTGAATTATTTCTGTAATGCTTTATAGAGGCCATGTTTTGTGCGTTCCACACACGGCTTGAATGGTCAGTCAGTGTTAGCAGTGCAATGATAATTTCAAGCGTGGCATATGGTCATGGGTTATAGGCTAGAGACGGGTCATGGTGCGACGTTTTTTAGAGTGTTTCGTATCAAAAGAGAAACACAAGTTCAGAGGCAGGATGACGAACGCTCGACAAGGCACGTTGTTGGGCGAGTTGGTGACGGTATTCCATAACTATGCAGCGTGATGAACGGGACACAGCAGCGTTGTGTGGTGCCCCTGCGTGTTCTTTTCTTCAATGTCCTGTTTGTCGCGCTGTAGGTGGCTCGCTGGAGCGACATCGCTGAGCATAGGTGGTTGGTTCGAACCCCATTGCCGGAGAAGGTATAAGCGTCCCCTGGCCCGTATCCAGGCTTCTTTGTTTGTTTATTTACGGGGGTTTAACGTCCCAAAGCGACTAAGGCTATGAGGGGCGCCCTAGTGGAAGGCTCCGGATACCTCTAGCCTTTCGCCTCTATTGAAATTAGACCACCGCGGCCGGCTGGGATGGAACCCGCATCCTTCGTAACCCTAGTAACACTCGAAACCGTTCTCTGATTTAAAAAAAAAATATATTGTACAGGAAATGGCCTCAGAATTCAAATCAAATTTACTTAGCAAAAAAAAATTACGAGGAGGTACAAGTAGAAGTTGTGAGAAAAGTTTGAGGAGCTCTGACCCTCTAGCACACGGGGCAGCATAGAAGCGTAGGGCTAAGGGAGTACAGTATACTAGGACGAACACGTACATGAGTTATGCAACAGCACTCGAAAAGGGAATTATAAGGCAAATAAAAGAAGTAACTGTATCACATCATTATAAAAACATTGCACGCAGTTCTTTTGTTGCTACACCAGATATGACAATGTTATTTTCATTTATTATGCGATTTAGAAGTTTGGGCAATTTAAATGTCAACATTTGAGGTCAATAATTGGTTCTGTATTTCGCGACATCCCACCCTTGGTCATAAGTTCGTCATAACTAGTTAAACAAAAAACGGCCTTCAGCCTTCGTCCCCAAAGCACCCCGACTGTCGTCGGAGACGTGAAAAATGCGTCCAGACCATCCCAACTGCGACGATTGTAATTCTGTCCGAGAGTAGGACGCAGTAATCCTCAGAATCTGCACGGAACAGTGTTCCCGATACACGTATGTGAAACCCAAAACCTGCCACATGGCATATGGCGAGTCGCCGAATAAAAAAGAGCAACTTGCAGCAACAGTGTTCTATATAAGCCAGATAGGATGATGTTAAACACTGTTATTGAATCAACCTTCTAAATTTATCTGGAACACGTTAGAGCTGATGCTTGGGCGGCGAGTTGGTATCTCATTTCAAAAAGGAACAGCTTAACTTTTGACAGGAAAGAAATACACACAAGGACAGGCGCTGGCTATTAACAAAGTTTTGTGGAACGTTGTTGCATACAGTTGCGACTTTTTGCTCCCTTCCTTAATTTTGTAGAGAGGAAAAAAATGTTGAAAATTATGGGCAAATAATAAGGTCTCCGGATTAATTCGGACCCCATGGAGTTCATTAACGTGCGCCGACAATGCACAGCTTATGGGCGTTTTTGCATTTCACCTCCATTTAAATCCGGCCGCCGCGGCCCTGGTTCGACCCCTCGACCTTGTGGTCAGCAGCCGAACGCCAAAGCCACTGAGAGACCGCGGCGGATATCGGGAGGTCATGTCCACTGTCGATAGTTGAGGTGTGGGGGTAACGGTTGCTATGCATAGTATGTGAGGTATATCAGCTGGAGGGAATAATCACAGCAGCATGCAGACCAGGAAGGAGTCAGTTGGAGGAATCACACACTGACCAGCAGGGAGGCGACAAGAATCTTGACCGATACACGATGGCAAAGGCCCCCCAAAAAACACCGGCCAATCTGTCCTAATCTCCGTCGCTTCGGCTAAATGCACGCTCTTCCACTCCTCCGTTAGATTCCCGAACAATGGCGGGTGACAGTGCTCTGACAGATATGCGATGGGATGAGGCAACAATATCGTCCTCACCCTTGACCGTGTGTACGGCGCACCTTAATCCAACGCCCGCTATCAGAGCAAGGAAAAAGAAAAAAAGAAAAACGAAAGGCATAACAGCTGTGGCGAGACTTGTGTCGTACCACTCCCACCATTGTGATCGAACAGCTGAGGTGGGAGGTCTCTCGCACGTGGAGGAAGCCGCGCCCTGTAGCACTTTGGGCGCAGTTGCAAAATAGATCCCATTTGTAGCCGTATGGCCTGCGCTTGGGTGGATGCTAATGAGTATAGTTACTCACTTATTACAATCTACTTCACCTTGGGGGATTCCCCTAAGCATTGAACCAAATGTACTGTAGCGATCAATATGTACTTCAAAACACAATGTGTGGCTGGAGGTCAATTATGAAAGCAGTGCGAGTCCAGTGGTGCTGGAAATTGATGGAGGCAGCCGTCGCTGCAAATAATAAAGTGCAGGGAATATTTGCTCTTCGCCCCGCCGCGGTGGCTCATTGGTTAGGGCGCTCGACTACTGATCCGGAGTTCCCGGGTTCGAACCCGACCGCGGCGGCTGCGTTTTTATGGAGGAAAAACGCTAAGGCGCCCGTGTGCTGTGCGATGTCAGTGCACGTTAAAGATCCCCAGGTGGTCGAAATTATTGCGGAGCCCTCCACTACGGCACCTATTCTTCCTTTCTTCTTTCACTCCCTCCTTTATCCCTTCCCTTACGGCGCGGTTCAGGTGTCCAACGATATATGAGACAGATACTGCGCCATTTCCTTTCCCCCAAAAATAATTATTATTATTAATATTAATATTTGCTCAAGCTGGGTGCTCTTGTGTGAAAGCGCAGTGATTTACCGTAAAGCGAAAACCTTAGTTGGTTTACTTCGGACACTTTGCAAGCTGTATTAAGCGTTGCAGTGCGCGCAATTTTCGCCGGCTAACTATACGTCCTTGGCGCGAATAAGATTGCTTATATTCGTGGACGAACCTGCTCGGTTAGCGCGCTTGCGTAGTTAACGAGTTTTGTTTTTCTCAATGCTGATTTCACGTCGGGAGGACTGCCGGAGGGCGGGCACAAAGCCGCTGAACAACACAGAGTCATATTTGTGGGCTATCGTTGAAAGGGAGGAGGGGGAAGGGTCCTATTTGCACAGTGCGGAAGCAAGCAAGAAAAAAAAAATGATGCCACCGTGTTTTTCCCATCCCCACACATGTGCGGCATGTCTAAGACGACATGTCGCAGCGTTAACGTGAATCTCTAGCACACCAGCGCGAAATATTCTGGAAGGCCATTATTGCTGCGTTTCTGTACTTGCTATACAGGTAGACGGCGGCGCCGTAGTAATATGACGATGATGATTTAATTTTAATGACGAAAGAAAGCTTGGTGGACCAGCCCCATGGCTGCACCGTGTTTGGCCTGCAAGACCCCCCCCCCCCCCCCCCCCCCCCCCTTTTATTCCCCGGCATTTCATCCCAGAAAGGCCGGACACATGTGAGGGCATGAGTGGTTGTGTGCCCGTGGGCTATGGGCATGGTACGGTATGGTATGTGGCGTTTAACATCCCGAAGCCGCACATGGACTGTGAGAGGCACCGCGGTGGAAGACTCTGGATTAATTTCCGCCGTTCTTTAACGCGACATAAGAAATTGGTGTGCAAATGTATTGCCTTGTGTATAGCTTGAGTTGTTTCATATGTGCTATTTTGTGTGTGTTAGCATCACTGTTTAGACAAGAAATGTATTCATGCAGAGTTACTTCTCCACCTGCTGCCTGACCAGCCAACAAGCAAAATGCGCTTACGCAGATCAGAATTTATGAATATATACGCATACAGGCGAATAAATTTTGATTTGATTTGATTCTTTGATTTCACATCACAAAGTGAGGCTTTTCGGGTGGCCGTGACCGGGATTTGATCCATTAATTGACCTTATAAGCTCATCAACCGAACGATGAATCCACTAAGCTTGCGCGGCGAATGGAAATTGTTTAATTATTTTCTATGTGAGATAATTTAGCAGGAACTTTGACCCGGCTGTAGGATTTAAACCCACCATCTAGGGTTTTCGAGTGTCGCGTACTCTGGTCTTCAACTGTATACTACGGCGGCGGTTGTCGCGTGTTTACTTTCCTGGGCGTTCTGTGTTACGTGTACACACTGTGAACACAAGTACGCCTATACGAGAGTAAAAATGGTACGCAAGAGCACAGCTTACTCCCTGTTTACTCCTTTCTGCTAAGAGTGTATACTCTAACCTTTAGAGTTCTGAACAGCGCCGCACCCAGCCATGGCGCCGTAATTAAGTGTCACTGCTAACACCTGCGCCTTTCTTCGAAGCGTGTTATACAGTTAGTAGCAGCCCGAACTACAAGAGGCTCTTCTGGAAAGACTCACTGTTTGACAGTCACGCATACATACTGCGCGATTTTTTCTGTTTTGTACTGAACAATTGACTTCTGATTCGAGGGTGATGCGAGCAATTAAATTTTCCGATTAAGTTGACCTTATCTACACCAGTAAAGGGGTTGCTCAATGGACTTGGGATAACGTTATTCAGAGGGGCAAAATTTCCGGTGCCCACTTTGAAGCTCAGTGGCGGTGAAAAGAAATATGAAAACATTGTAGGAACTATGACCAATGCGCAACTTTTTATGTGTTGAAACTAAAAAGTAATTTAAAAGTAATTGTAATTACTTTTGGGAAGTAATTGTAATGTAATGTCATTACTTTTTGATAGCAGTAATTTGTAATGTAATTTAGTTACTTTTGAGAGATTTTTAAGAAAGTAATTAGTAACTAATTAAATTGCTTTTCAAAAGTAATTTTGCCACGTATGCTTTCTTTGAAGCCTGCTATACTATCTTCGCCGGTATACATGGACGTCAGTTGGCACAAGCCCGAACTACAAGATACTTTTGTGGACAGAGTCACCGTTAGGCAGTCACGCATATTGAGCGATTTTTTTTCTGTTTTTATCCACCGCAAGACGTCCCGTCAGCTTCCTGTATGGGATTTTCAAAGACAATTTAAGATTACGAATCCTCGTTTCCTTAATATTAGGGTGCTCGATTCCTATAATATGAGACAAGATCTTTTAATTTCTGTCATAATCCCCCACCCAGGGTGATTCGTAACGGAGTGCGTCAAAACGGGGTGTGCGTGTGCGTGTGCGGTCGTGTTTTGCATAAACAAACAGACGTCGTATCTCCAGGCCAACCCCGCTGAAAGCGCGATAAGGCCGAAGCCTCCGGGGGAAACACGATATGCCTCATCGTGTGATATCGGGCTCCGATGTGCGTCGCTGCGGAGTCGACAGAGGCCGTTGCGATAAGAGAGGGAAAAGAAATACGCGAATTTAGCATAGCAACGTCCAGAAATTTCGCCGCACAGCGCAAGAAACCACGCTGGGATTTTCGAAGAGTGATGTTCTCATCAGCGAAGAAAAATGGGGGACCTTATACAGACACGGATGTGCTGTGTAAACTGCGCCGAAGGCGCCGAAATTTCCCAGCAGCATTACGACGGTCATGAAATGCAAAAACATCCGCGTGCAATGCGTTGTCACTGAAAATTGGTTTTTGATTTTTGGGGAAAGGGAATAGCGCAGCAACTGTCTTACATCTCGGTGAACACGTGAACCGCGCCATAGGAATGGGGAAGGTGGGAGCGAAAGAAAGAAAGAAAGAAAGAAAGAAAGAAAGAAAGAAAGAAAGAAAGAAAGAAAGAAAGAAAGAAAGAAAGAAAAAAAGAAAGAAAGAAAGGAGGAAAGAAAGAAAGAGGTGCTGTTGTGGATGACTGCGGAATAATTTAGACCACCTGGGGTTCTTTGACATGCGCTGACCTTGCACATCACACGGACGTCTTATCTGAGTAGGTGCGGTGTGCAGCAGTGTCATTTAATCGGACCCAGGGCCGTCTTACGTGGTCCCCGCCATTGCAGCTCACTGTCACGTGGTTCGAAGTTTTCTACGCAGGTGCTCTTCACACCACTTGCGACATTTCAATGCTGCGAGATTATGGTGGAAATGAAAAGATCGTGTCTCATATTATAGGAATTGAGCACCCTAATATTAAGGAAACGACGATTCGTAATTTTAATTTGTCTTTGAAAATCTCATACAAGAAGCTGACGGGACGTCTTGCGGTGCCACCTCGCCCTTATCGATGTGCGAAGTGATATGTAAAAAAGACCCCGTGTTAGTGAAGGGACCCAGTAAAACTATTTCGTCATACCCCTAAGGCGGAGCTCAAGTGTCTCCTTAAGTTTTTCTTTAATAGCAGCATCATATAGGAATCTTTAATTCTGTGTCTATATTTCTGCATCACCACCATCATTGAAAACAACATTCTCATCAAGAACAGATGACTATGGAGCGCAAGAATGCAAGGAACAGTGGTCGTGTGTATACAGTCGGCTGTTCATTGCTCGTGATGCACTGCTTGAGTCAGACCAAGCGATAAAGCTCAAAGCCACACGAACTTCTTGACAGACGGAAAATTTCACCGCGCGGTGCAAAATGATCACGCAAGCAGTGGTTGACACGGAGGGCGCGTGGAACATCACGCGTTTAGTACACTGCCAATCTCTTCAGTGTGCTAGATGCATGTGGCGAGAACGGACTTTGAGTCACCGTCACGACTCATTGGTCGCTTCGTTCGTAGACAAAAGTGAAAGGACTTAAAACAATACAAGGGTGACTGGGTATACGAAGGGCAATGCGCGCACGTAACAATGCCGCAGCACAGAGAAATGACCAGCCAACAAACTTCACGCTTCTTGATAACAACGTGACGTGAAGGTAGGCAAAAGCACGCGTTCTGGTCTCATGACTTGTATGGCACGCATCCACGCCCAACACTCTCGGACAAAATTTTTGAAAATTGGATAATTGTAGGACACTGTTATGAAAATATTGAAGGTAATAATTCATTTTTTATACATAGCAAAATACTTCTCTTAAAGTGTTTCTATCAATCGCATCGAACAGTTAACACTGCTATAACCACTGATCTACCGCTGTGGCGCTCGGCTGCTAACTCACGAGGTCGAATTTCGGTGGAGGCGAAATTCTGGAGGCCCGTGTGCTGTGCGATGTCAGAGCACGTTAAACAACCCCAGGTGGTCGAAATTATCCGGAGCCCTTCACTACGGCGTCCCTCATAGCCTGAGTCGCTCTGGGACGTTAAACCCCATAAAGCAAAGCAAAGCAAAATAATTAAATGTAATTTGCATACTTTTCGGGAAAAAAATTGTAATGCATGCCATCACTTTTTGTGAGCAGTAATTGCGCGGTAATGTAATTGAATTACATTTGCGTGATTTTAGAAAGGAAATTAGTAATTCAGTTACTTTTGAAAAGTTATTTTGCAATGTATACGATATATAGGTACAGTTATAAACACACCGTTTGGCATGGTGTCCTCTCTGTGCCCTGTCGTGCTGGGTTGTACTGAGCCAACGTAAAGCCACTCGGTGTCAGCTGCGTCACTGGACATGCCTTAAGAACAGCCAATCTGTAGGACATTGAATCGAAATTCCAAGAGCGCCGATGCCACGATAGGATGTTGGGAAACGCACAGGTCAGTAGGATCGCCCATTCGATGGCCCCATATACATGTTCTTCTACATCCTATATGCTTCCAATATGTCCCATACTTTGTGTATTGAGTATCATAATCATCAGACTCGCTACGTCCATTGCAGGACAAAGGCTGCCCATCGATCTCTAAATTACCTTGTCCTGCGCGAACCGCGCCCATTGTATCCTATATAGGACCTGATGCCCTCTGTACGCCCCAAGCAGAAATAAGCAGAAATGGAGTAAGCTGTCATCTGGAACTCTCCCTTGCTGCCCTTTAGCGCACTCTCTTTTCTCGTTTGCCGCTAGAGGACAGCTTACTGCATTTTCACTCCCATATAGGAGTATTCGTGTTGTGTGTGTATGCTTCCTACAGGAGCACATAGAGGAACTCTATAGATGGACCAGGGTTGCTGGTGATGTGCGCCACGCTCCGTGTACCTTTACTAGCAAGCCTCCCGTAGTGTAGCGTACCAAATACCCTTGCCATCCGGCTCAAAGGACATTCTTGTTGTACGCTTTGCACTGACTAGGTTAAAAGAACGTCTTGCTGGGAAAGTTGGTAACTGTTCATCGTTGGTTACAGGCGCGAAAAAACAGAACACAAGGCAGAAAGCGCTCCGTCCCATCTTTCTGCATGGTGTTGTTTTTTTCGCGCCTGCAACCAAAGATGAACTGACTAGGTGTCGCGTAAGGAGAAAGAGGGCGCCAGCATACCTGCAGCCAGACTATGAGGGGTGCGGACTTGTACTGGCTTTCGGGGAGGTCGGCGAACATGAGCCACCAGAACATGTACGCGTTCTCGCGCACCTTGACGTAGCTCCACGACTCCCGGATCTCGGAGGCCGCCTCCGCCTGGTATCCATGCTGGCTGCTGGAGGACACTGCGGAACAAGGAGGCCCACACGTGTGATCAGAGATCCGGGAAAAGCCACTGTTCGTTTGCCGCAGTGCATGGAGCAAAAATAAAGTACGGCAAATGAGCAAAATGAAGAAACCTGCCTCACTATCTGTTCGTGCTGTGCTCGCAATTCGTTGTGGCTAGACGATGCTTGTCGCGGAATTTCGCCAGCATTTTCCGCCGTTGTTGCGAAAGGGTATAGATTATTTTACAACTGTAGTGGCATTAGTAAACAGTTTCTTTGCGGCTCACGTCGCTAAAAGTGGCACTAGTGTAATTAATAGTAGCAGTATTGGTAGTACCAGTAGTAGTAGTGGTGGTAGCAACAATAAAATAATAGTGTATTGTTATTAATATTGTTATTATAGTTATTATCGCTCAGCTGACGATGCCGGGTACTTCACACAAGCCACGATTGGCTTAGATGGGCCCCTTTTGCTGTATTGACTTCGTTTGGTGGTCAATAATGTTATTATTATTATTATTATTATTATTATTATTATTAATATTATTATTATTATTATTATTATTATTATTATTATTATTATTATTATTATTATTATTAGTAGTAGTAGTAGTAGTAGTAGTAGTAGTAGTAGTAGTAGTATTAGCAGCGGTAGTAGCAGCAGCAGCAGAGGTACGCCCGTCGAAACAAGAAACTATGGTCTAGGGTATGGAAATAAGAAACGTGTCTGAAATCAAGTGACCATCCGAGGTGCGAATGGAGATCATTGCTGTGTTCACCTAGCTGACCAATGAGAATGCTTCGTCTGCTGTCACGTGACCTGAGCCTGGTAGTGTGTCGCTTGGAGGCGGCTGTACAAGGGCAATATACAGCTAATGCTGTCATATCGCCCCGAGTTTAGCCGAACAATGTGTGTGTATCTTCACAAATCACTGCATCAAGGATATCTTAATATCAGCTTTTGAATTATGCAAATACTTCACTTCATCGTGCATACCATTTTCGTTGGATCGTTTAACAATATCTACTTGAATAGGGCGGCGGTAACCGTTGTGAAGGTCTCAAATCCATCCGATCGTACTACTCATATCATTATGTTCAGGATCATTATCGATTTACATAAAACCTGACAGAACCCGAGCCGCTGCTATCAACTCCACACGGGTGGAGCTGCATTAAGAGGCTTATCAAGACTTATGCGTATCGGAACAGAGATCGAACACAGATTGCGATTCACGGGGTAGAGGGGAGTCAAATAAAACATTCTCCCACTTTATCTATCAACAGTTAATCAAAAACGAACATTGCGGAGAACTTGATCCGCCTTTGATCTAGCGCTTATATGTACGCCGGGCGCCCTGGGACTGACCTGATTTAATTTCTTTTGAATTTTCTTTCTGGAATCTATGTAACTGAATACGAATAATAATTGTTTTTTTTTGGGGGGGGGGAGGGAGGAAATGGCGCAGTATCTGTCTCATATATCGTTGTACACCTGAACCGCGCCGTAAGGGAAGGGATAAAGGAGGGAGTGAAAGAAGAAAGGAATAAAGAGGTGCCCTAGTGGAGGGCTCCGGAATAATTTCGACCACCACCTGGGGATCTTTAACGTGCACTGACATCGCACAGCACACGGGCGCCTTAGCGTTTTTCCTCCATAAAAACGCAGCCGCCGCTGTCGGGTTCGAATTCGGGAACTCCGGATCAGTAGTCGAGCGCCCTAACCACTGAGCCACCGCGGCGGGTCTATGTAACTTCAGTGAAAGTTTTTGCAAGGAAAAAAGTTTGCCTGATTTTTTTCGCTTACTGTTCTTTAACAGTTACATGAAGTGGCTTATTTTTTTTTTCAACGACCAATTCTATTGTTTTATTTATCAATTTTGTTTTCGGAGTTAACCTCATACGATGTTTATGCTAGCGCTTTTGATGTTGTTTACTCGATTTATCAGATGCAAACAGCACTTATCTGATGGTACGTGCTGTTTTGTTCACTGATAAGATATTCTGGTGACTCGGCTACCAAAACATTCTTTTGAAAAGCCGGGGAAGAGAGCTCCCACTCGGCTGTTGGAAACAGTTTCAAGCATCAAGATATTCCTCCGAAAGACTATGGTTCTCTGGCTATGTACTGTGTTTCAAATGCTCATACGACACGTGCAGTTCTGAACAAGAATGACTTTTTCTTACGAGATGTAACGGGTATTGCGCTAACTGCGTTCGTACTGTACAGGTCGGTTCGTGCAACATAAAAAACAACGCTTAACTCACACCGTACCTAATTTTAAAAGACATTAACGCGATCATACGCCTAGATCTCGAAAGCTGCTTAGAAGAAAAAAGCAAAACAAAAAGTATACATGCTTCTGAAACATAGTTATGAGGGATATAATTGTCTTTAAAAGGCGGTAATAACGCATTTCCCTTTCACAATGTTCCCATCGTATATTCCCCGCCTTTCATGCGTTTCACGGCACAATAGCAAGGCAGGTGTTGAGACAAAAGTACCACCTGACTTCTCATTGAAAGACTGTACGAGATATCTGTTGTCGTCCTAGCTGGCGTGCTTCTGTTCTCAGAACAACACATTTTTTTTATTGTTCAGCATCTACAGCTCTTTCCTTGAACGTCTTGCACAGACGTGTAGACATCACGATAGCTTTGTTTCGACCTGGCGCTCGACTTATCTTTAAAGTATATATGTTGGAAGGCACTGAGAGTATAATGCGATGATTCATGACAGGTTTCGTATCAGTGTGCACTTTTCTCATTCACTGATTGGGCTTTAATGGCGCCATTGACAGTTGCACCGCCTCCTTTGGATTCTGATTTTCTACGGCGCGTTACTTGCTTTCTCGTAACTATGTGACATATATTTTGTTAATACAGGATGGCGGTATTACAGGGTAATACAGGCGGTAATACAGGGCGTACTACGTCCGCCGCTGCGGACGAGGCTGGCTCAAGGTGAACGTCCTCAAGGTTAGGTTACACTATAGACATAAATACTCCCGAAAGCAGAAGCCTTGGACAGCCGTCGCCGTAGCTCAGTTGGTAGAGCACCGGACACGAAATTCGGAGGTCGTGGTTTCGGATCCCACCGGCGGAATGTGGTTGGTTTTTCTTATGCTTTCTAATCAATTATTCTAAGTATAATTACCCAGTTAAGCTCCCATCGATGAACACCACAAATTAAAGATGGTCCCCGTGCTCCTTGGTTTCGGTGACTGTTGGCTTCCGTGATGTATATATTGCAGAATGCAACTATGTAGTTTGATTGCGTTAGAATATGCAGACTTCAACAGCGCAAAATATTGTCACTGCTTTGGTTCGTGGCACTGCCATCTAATCTGACGCTTCACTTATTGTTAGTTTCAAATTATGTATCGTATCAGTTAGTGTACAGCATGTATGGATGCTCGTTAACAGCAAACAAAGTATTAAAAAATGCTGCTGTTTTTTTATGGTTACGCTCATTAACGAAGGAAACCAAGCGGGTTGTTATGTTAGATAAGATTAAATTTTAAAGCGAGTGAAAAGTTGTAGTTTCCTTCGAATTGTCTCCTAATAGGATTGTGCTAAAATTGATGGCGACTTAATTCTAGAGGCCCATTTACTGTGCGATGTCACTGCACTTAAAGAGCCCCAAGCGGTCGAAATTTCTGGAGCCCTTCACTACGGCGTCCCTCAAAACCTGAGTCGCTTTCGGACATAAATCCCCATAAACAACAATAAACAATAATTTATCATTCTATTCGTCACAACCATTAAAACAGTACAGATCGCCTTTGATTTTCTTAGTTTTAGAGACTTGACTTGTTTCGTATATTATGTAGATGGTCGATAGCAGAAGCTGGTAGAAATGTACAATAAGGGCCTGTTTTTTTTTTTTTTGTTCTTGGATGTAAGATTTCAGTTTTACCCAAACTTTCATGCTCCAAGCCAATTTCATACTCATATGGTTGAGCCGGATTAACATTTAAGAAGACAACTTCAGTCAGATGAGATTATAGCAAACGGAAAAGTTAAATGGGTCACACGGAAACTGACGGGCGTCTCGAAGCTGCTCTAGAGCGATGTCTTCATGTAGCGATGATGATTGTGAAACCATTCTAACTTCCTTGTTTGCGATGCATGGCATGTCCTCACTTCAGGGTAAGTTTATTAAGCGCTACCCACGCTAAAGACGTGCTGCCACAATAATGCCCTTCGTTTCAAATGGTCACTGTGATGTAGATAATAATGGTTTGTATAATCAATAAGCAAATTATTTGGTAAAATAAGTGAACAGGTTCTTGGTACGACTCGAAATTTACATGCTGTTTAAAAAATATAGAGCATATATCAGAGAATTTCACATCCCGCAGCAAAATGAAAGCTAACGGTACACTAGTCTCACTTTCAAGAATAGGCCGAAAAAAAAAAGAGAAAAGTTTGAATTCTGGAACTATGTGTTGAAAATCCAGGTTTGTACCAAACTTTTTACTCTGAAAAGAAGCGACTGATTTTACGATCTTTTTTTTTTAATCAAATAGACATAAACCCCGAGAACAGCGAGCAATGTATGATTACTAAAGTATCGGGTACACCTTGCAAGTTTCACATCTCATGCACCTGCGAACTCGGCACGGGAGATCGTACAACTACGTGACCACATAGCAACGCCTACATTCTGGGTCCATTAGCTTAACGAACCGCTTGACGAACTAATTACCAACGTGCGAAAACTAAAACGACGCAGCTACGTGTAAGAGAGAAAATGTCGTGTACTCACACAGCGCAGCAAAGGCGCACGCTACTGCGGTGGTTAGGAGTACAGATCGCATCGTCGCTCCGGCCTGCGGGTTACAGCGATGGGTGACTTGGACGATAAAACTCGAGCGCTTTATGAAATCGCGCCTAGGTTTGCTAGCCGACTGGCGCCTGCGGGGAGCTTTATCGCGCCGCCCGGCTATCTCTGCGACGCCGTTTGACGCAGTGGTTACTGTTTCGCTTTTGAACCTTGCCCGCGCTTGGCTAGCCACTCCGCAGCGGCAGCAATTTTGAGATAAATTACCATGCATCGCTTTAAAGTCACAATGTTCAACAAAAACTTTTAAAATGTTTGAATTTTAATTTATAGAATTAAATTTGGTACATTTACGGTTACAATTTTTGTAAAGGTTGCCACTTTGTGCCAGATTCAGCGATGGTGACAAATTTGCTCGCGTGTGAGAGCCGAAGCCGCTTTATTGGCTCCGAAGCAACCGGAGACCGGAGCCTATCCAATCCGTAACTGACTCGAGGAGGAGTTTGCAGAGTTGTTGCCTTCGTTCGACCTTTCAAGGGTAAGCTGTTCTGCCTGTTCTACTGCAACTTAATCGTCTCTTGAGGACCTGTAATCGTAGCTTGTGCGTGCCTTTATTAGCAAGAATTAGGTTTGATTTGCGCATCGTCGTCCTAAGAAATTTCGAAGGTGACTGGCGCGGGGTTAGGCTTCAGCGAATTGAGGGGAGTTTCGTCGTGGGGTCGCAGTTCTGTTTGATGCATTTCTAGACGCGATTAACGCAGCGAGAATGTCTGCATTTTACTGCTTTAATGTGAATGAGGCCTGCACTGTGAAGGTCAAGAATGTGATTCAAACGACGTCTGCCTTTTGCAGGACTCCCGGTTCCGGCATGGCTGAAAAAGTGGTGCTGAAGACCGTTCCGTTCGATCCCAGGTTCCCGAACACAAACCAGACGAGGTTAGTTTGTCAATTGAGCATTCTTGTACTGACTGTTGGATCTGTACTGTGATCGCTGTGAAATTTAGATCGCACCGCGATAATCGCGTGTAGCGGTTTCAGTGTTGGATTCGCTTTAGTTCCTTGTTGATGTGGAACGCCGAATTCTGCTACATTATCTTTACACTCTGACTCGCATTAATTTTGCTGTTGGCTCTCTGTTTTCAATTTACTGCGGAAGATTGGCGATCATCGCATAACAGCATTGTGGATTGTCGGTAGCTGCAAGAGAAATTCCGAAACGAAGTGGTTTTGGAAAAAAAAAATTCTGCGTGGTCTTCATAAATTGCGGCTACGAAGCTTTGTGGTGCTGCAGGTCCCATATTTATAGTGCGCAAACAGCAGCGTTTATTCATTCGCGGTTAAATAAAAAGTCACTTGAAACTAATTGCTGATACTACAAACTTACCTTCGCACAAGTGCTTAAGTTTCTTGCAGGTTATTAGACTGATTTTTTCGCTGAAATTTTGGCTAAGGGTTAATCGAACGTTTGGCTGTCTTATGATCGCAATGGGCAGTTTTATTTTGAGTTTGTTTTTGCAATGCCAATTCTGTGGTTTTGTGCGTCAGGAACTGCTGGCAGAACTATGTCGACTTCCACCGCTGCGAGAAGGTCAAAGGAGAAGGCTACGAGCCGTGCCAGTACTTCAAGCGGATCTACAAGGCACTCTGCCCGAACGCCTGGGTGAGGCACGGTTCTGCTTGTAGTCAACCTTTACTGTGTACTTAATTCTATCTGAAAAAAAAAAAAAAACGATATTAGAGTGTTAGAAGCAAAATATAATTGGTGTGGCCGAGAGTCAGATGGAGTGACGAGATTGAGAAATATGCTGGAATGTAGCAGCCTCAGCTGGTGCAAAAAGGGTAATATTGGGTGTCATTGGGAAAGGCATTTCTTTACCTTAGTGGTGGCTTGTGGATAGAGCATCTGCCTCGCATGTGGGAGGTGCAAGTTTTGATCCCCAGGGCTGTCCGGCACTCGCTGGTTGTCCAGAGGGTACAAGCTTTCCTCTGTACTCCTGCTCGGCTCCTGTGTAATGATATGCTTGGAAAATGGGCCTTCGACCCCGACTTGGGTAGACCAGAATTCCTTGTAGCATGGCACTCTTTGGCCAAAGCTGCCCTTGAGCCATAAAAAATCACTGAAGGTTTTTATTTGGAGTGGATGGAACTCATCTGATGATGATGATGATGATAGTTATGAGAAAGTTGATTTCAGAGGTCTGGTTTGGTTTATGGGGGTTTAACGTCCCAAAGCAAGTCAGGCTATGAGAGACGCCGTAGTGAAGGGCTTCGGAAATTTCGACCACCTGGGGATCTTTAACGTGCACTGACATCGCACAGCACACGGGCCTCTAGAATTTCGCCTCCATCGAAATTCGACTACTGCGGCCGGGATCGAACCCGCGTCTTTCGGGCCAGCAGCCGAGCGCCATAACCCCCCAGCCACCGCAGCGACTTGATTTCAGAGGGTAAAAACAGCTGTGGTTATGCAGGAGCCAGCTATTGTGCTGCAGCTTTTGAAGGTGGCCTGTGAGCAAAAGGAGAAAAGCATTGAGAAAATAGATGCTGACCTTTATTTGCTTGGGAATAAGTGCCGTGACCAGAGTTGGCATGTTTCAGTGTCAGTCAATCCGAGAGGGAAGCAGTGCAGATTTCACAAGGATGGGAACAGTATCAAATGGCAAGCATATAGTCCTGATTAAAAGATTCTGGTGTGCATAGTTTTTCACGCATATCCACTTGGTGTAACTGCCCTTACTGTGCACTACCTTTGCCCTTGGTGTCGGGCGTTTGTTGAAAACGTCTCACTATGCCACCCTCAGCATACAGGGGTTGCATGCTAACATTTACAAACTCCTGTACTTGCTCAGTTCATTTTACAACATTTGTTGCAATAAGTTGTGCTTATTGTGCTTCGTGGGGCAAGGTGGCAGTCGTGTTGAGGCAAGTGTGGTGTCATTGGGAAAGGCATTTCTTTTCCACTTATGCAGTGTAGGTTATTTGTTGCACTTCGTGCGTGTTACCACATTTCAGTTGTCACTTTTAGCTGACTGGCCAGAGAGTGCCGTCAGTAAAAAGGCATGCACTTATATTGGAGATAACATGGCTTATCTGTCAAGCCATATATCCTGTGGGCACTCTGTTTGGCACACTTTGTTCGTTCGGCACCTTAGCTGCTTATGAGCCATAAAACCAAACAATACTTTTGGAGATACATACTTGCGTGTTCTTTCAGCTTTGCCTGGTGTTTTTTAATTGTGAATTTGACTTAAGGTTGGGGCCATTTCCTGTTTATTGCTCCAGCCGTCACCTGCTGCAATAAGGCCTTCTGTAGTAATGGTGGCAGTGCCTTTTGCACTAGCTAGAATAAATCTGTCTAGTTGACTTTTATTAATTCTGGCCTGCTGGAGCATGTAAAATTAGTTGGAAATAAACGATGTGATGGTTTTCAATGCTTTACACCTTTTTTTGCTTGTAATCTTTCTTTGGTTGGGTTTTGTATTTACATTTGCCTTTTCAAACAGTCTCTCAGTGCTGAGTGGTGTTACCAGTCTTCATGATCAATTTCTCATTAAATTCTTCTCCCCCCTCACAGCACCAATTTGACTTTGGCCAGTCTACCGATCTTAACTTACATAACTACATGATTCAGTCTTAAAGGCGATGACCTGGAAGTTATGGCTGTGTATTTGTTAGATGCAGTAAGTGTCGCCACCTTCCCTTGTATCTCACTAATGTAGGCTCAGAAGCCGTCTCTATCTGACCTGAAAGCTTAACAAGCACACAAGGGAGATTGTGGGTAAAGAGCATGGAATTAATTGTGATCATAAAACAGCAAAAGGCAGAAAAATGAAAAAATTGCCAGGATGATCATGAAACCCGATGAGAGAGAAAGCTTCGATAGCAATAGGGTTTGCCCTTGATAATTACTCTGGTGCTATTACTCTAAGCTAAGGCTTCACAGGCACCGCAGAATTTTTCTGGAGGGGGATGGTGGGTAAAGGTAGGGTTGGGATGCTGTTCAAGGGTTGCGGTGTGCGAGTGGACTGCCCCCTAGCTTGAGGGTTGGTGTTGGGAAGTAGGTTGTGCTTTTCGAGGGGAGCTGGCTTTCACACAGTTTATTTCAATTTGTTTTCGCAATTGCTTTTTTGTTCCGCTGCTGTGTTGGGCTCTACTGGGTGGAGGCCTTGTGGAGGTTGAAGGTTTGCGAGTTCGCGATGGTTGGTGCTTCTGGAGGGTAGATTTGAATGAATGGGTGGACGGGTGGTGGATGGTACTTATGGAGGGTGGAGGCTTCACACAGACAGTACCGACATTTTCATTAAGTGCCACTGGTACTGCTGGGCTGCTGTGATGGCTCAGTGGTTATGGTGCTCGGCTGCTGACCCGAAAGACGCTGGTTCGATCCCGGCCGCGGTGGTTGCATTTTGATGGAAGCAAATTGCTAGAGGCCCATGTACTGTGCGATGTCAATGCGCGTTAAAGAACCCAAGGTGGCAGAAATTACCTAGAGCCCTCTAATACAGCGTGGAGATCTCCAGGTAGATAAGACAAGTGGCCAGATAAGATTTCGCCGATTCACATTAGCACGGCCAGGCTACTACTGTACAGTCAAACCTCGTTATAGCGAACAGGTAAAAATTGCAAAATAGTTCATATAGCCAAGATTCGTAATATAAAATTTATTAAACGCACACAAGAGCAATGCAGCTTAGTCAGCGAAGAGATGGCAACTCGGGCAATACTTACTGAGAATTGGAGACACCTTTTCCCAGGTTACAGTGCTGTCTCGAAGGCGCTCACAGAGTTTCCAGACTCCACACACTAAAATCCAAGCGGCAGTTAACTTGGCTTCCCCACATCACAGCCGTGTCACGTAAACCAGTACGTGAGAGCGACAGCTATCGCTGTTCTCGCTTCCTCCATGGCAGCCGACAAGAGCATAGGATGGTTACGGCAAGACTACAGCCGTCCTCGGCACTGCTTACGGGGTGCTGTCGACGGGTGTGAGAGACGTGAATGTGTGTGGACTGCCAGATTACCAACCCGCTCTGTCCACCATAGCTCATTTGGCGCCATGGATTAGAACACTAGGGCGAGATGAAAGCGCGAACCTTGGTGCAAACGCTTCCCGTACCACCGCCAGACATTTGAGCACTGTGGCGAAGCCTGCTGCCTGCGATCCAGTGAGCACCCTTGACATTGGGGAGTTCGGTATATCCATTTTGACAGCCAACCGCTTTCGATATATAAAGAAATTACATGTGTCTGTTAAAAAAAATTTAGGAGGAATTCGATATAGGCAATAATTTGTAATATCAGTGTTCGTTATATTGAGGTTTGACTGCTGATTCCATCGCCAAATGCAGGCCGACATGACTAATCCAATGGTATAGCAGCTTTTGTTGATTAATGCGCTAGGCCGGTAAGGTTAGTTCTACATAGTTTTTAAAATGTAAATGTCAGTGCCACAGTGGTTGGAAATGGTTATGCGGTAACACCAGGATTGGCCAGGTGGGTAAGTACTTTAGGGAACGGTGCACTTAATGCTAGAAACACACAAAAAAAGTTTACAAAATCTGTCTACAAAAGTATGTCAAAAGGACATTTGAAGCTAACTGTTCTGAAAAATATTACTGCAGTCACTAGTTGGTTCCCCTTTGATGATATGAACAGTGCTGAATTTGTGTTGTGATGAAAACACTCCTGGTTATGGAACACGTGCAGAAAAAGTTGTGAATTCACCATGTACAACCCTTTTCGAAAGTAAAAAACTCAAAAGGAAGGGCTTGAAGCTCCAACTTCGGGAGGGGCTCGGACAACAGTTCCTCTTGCCTTCACTGGCGCTGCGGTGGCTCAGTGGCTATGGCGCTCGGCTGCTGAACCAAAAGATGCAGGTTCGATCCTGGCCACGATGGCCACATTTTGATGGAGGCGAAGTGCTGGGGGTCCGTGTTCTGTGCAATGTCCATACACATTAAAGAACCCTAGGTGGTAGAAATTTCCGGAGCTTGTCATAGCCTGAGTCACTTTGGGACGTTAAACCCCCATAAACCAGAAATCATCCTCTTGCCTTCAAGAGACTTGGAATGTTGGTGATGTGTAATTAGCCACACAGCAACAACGTCCAGAAAGCAAATCCTTCGGGCTTTAAACTTCTGATAAAAGGTTGTGCACAGTTGTATACATAGTGCCTGAAAGGGTTAAGCGGTGAGTAGCAGAAGTGGCGGTGGTGGTAGTGATGTAGTGTGAGCATTAGTGTTTGTGTGTGCAAATGAGAGTGGTGATGAATGCATTGTGTATGCACTTGAAACGTGTTGCTAATTTTGTATCTTTTTCCTAAGCACAGCGTATTTATCTGTTTTGATCTTGGTTTGGAAACCAGACTAGAAGTTAATTCTCGCTTATCTTGTTCCTGCAGATCGACAAGTGGGATGAGCAGATAGCAAACAACTGCTTTGCTGGCAAGATTTGAAGTGGTGTTTCCTTCGACATCCATGATGTAGGATTAAATTACAAGAATACAGTTCAAGTGGACCATCCTTGGTGTCCTCATCTCAGCTGTGTGTGTTTATTATTACAGCAATTGCTGTGTGAGAAACAGGGGGGGGGGGGATTGTGATGTTTGTTGGTTGGGATTGTCCAACATGACTAGTTGTGCCCATAAAAAAAAAGCAAAAGTGGCACTCTGGCTTGGGAATCTAAACTTGCCATGGAACCTTTCAGCTCCTTGGGTATACTTCTTGGGTGAGAGTAGGCTGTGCTCAGATATAAGGTACCACCTTAGTCATGAGGCAATAGTCGTACAGTTTTCGCACATCATGTTGCTGTTTTGAAGTGTGTGCTCATTGAATTTGAATCAATTTGTGAATGAATTTTCAGAAGTGCACTTATTGAAAGCAACTATTGCTTTCTTTGTAGGGAGCATAGGAACAAGACCAGTGCATGAATTTGTGCTTTTACTTTCATGGTACCAATAGCACGCGTGGGCTGAAATTATACTGTTGCGGTACATTGCACCAGCATAAAAAAGTAGACACAGTAGAGCTGATATAGTTCTGGAGTAATTATTCCGAAATTGAACAACCTCTTTGCTATGGAATGGTGGCTTGAGAGCAGTGCAAAGCTGTGCATGCATGCAACATGTCTGGATATTACCTTCGTCGGCATATAAAAAACAAAATGCACAAACATGTGCTAGGGCAACTATTGCTGTGCGCCTTCATTGTAATATGTAATAAACAGTCTCGAAGGTGTTTTTTCTGGTGAAGTACTAAAACTGTGGGAAAGTTTTGCCAGCTGGCAAAACAAACTCATTGAATCCTTCATCTCAATTAGCTCTTGTATCGTGTATGCCAGTTTACCAATATCCCTTTAGAGAAAAGTAATATTACTGCAATTGCATGTGCTTGATCATAGTTACAATTTGAGTGATCATGGACATGCCATAGGTGGTTATTGGATGCCAGACACACGAATTCATTTCAACTGCTACCATATTCAGCAAAATGGAATGATGTGGGACCCTTTCACAAGTCAAGATCCTTTGGCAGAGGAGGTGTTGCCTTGGATAGGCCGTTGCAGGTTGCACACCGGGTGGTAACGATTCCAGCCTGCTAGAAGGTGTTCTCATTTGGTTGCCTTCTCCTCTTCAGTTGGCGTGCTGCCTCTGTCTGCTGGGACACTGCTCCCAGCAGGAGCAGTTGTTTGGGAAAGGCACCTGCGAGTTTACATGGCAGCACAAGATAACAGTTTGGAAAGCGTTCATGGTTAGAAAAAGATTCAAATATGGAGTAATTCCTTATTATAATCCACTCGAGCACAGCCAAATGGCTACAGTGGGACGCGATAGATTATTGCGAAGCTTCACAGTTGAAGGAAAAATTTGTCGTGGGCCGTAGATCGAACCTGGGACCACCGCCAGTCCTGGGCAGTCGCTTTACCGGCGAAGCTTTTTAGGACGGCTATCAGATGGCAGAACAAGACCGAATCTGCCTTTTTAACAATATCTGGTGCCCTCTGGGGAGTGGCGAAAATTCGTCTGCTACAGGTTGAAAGCAAACGCTCGTGGGAGACGCAGGCGAACTAGCATGTACTTCACAGCTGCCGCCATCTGCAGCATGTGCCTGGCACTGATATGAAGTGCGCATGCATAAAAGGAGCTGGTGGCTTTCGTTTTAAACCGGTGGAGCTGGAGGAGAAGAGGTGCACAGGGGCCTTGTGAAAAAGGCAGTTTGTTGAACAAAGAAGGATCTGCTCGAGGTTGGGGTTTTTTCTAAATAGAGCTACAAGGAGATGCGGCATGAATACTAGCTGACGATTGTTTAAGATGCTCTTGGCTAAAAGTACCGCGATTTTGGGTATAGGCTTTGCACCCGGTACGTGGTCTGCAGGGTGCAATTTTGGCAATCTGTTAGATTGTCTGCGTCCTGCGCATAGAATCTTGTTGGGTGTTTCGTGCTATAAAGGGAGATTAAAAGAAAGTGTTGTGTAACCGGCGACTATAGATTTCCCGCAAAGATCAAAATTCTAATTTCTAAACATGTATAGCCAGCAGGCACATATATCGGAATTCGCGGTACTTTCTGGCAAAATAATTGTTGCATGTCTGGAAACTTGGAAGAACTCGTGAGGAAACCGGGGCAGTAGACGAGAAATGAAAACCACACAGTACACATTAGAGGTGTACTGACACAAATGCCCACGAACGAGGGACAATGCAAAGAAAAAAAGTTGGAGAGGACACACAAGCTCCGCCTTACGGGTATGACGTGATAGCGCAGTGGGTGAGGCTTTCCATTCTGAGCAGCAGTTTGACACCTTTGAATACATTTGTCATTATTTTCAACTGTTTCAATTAATTGATCAGTGGCACTCTAAATTTTCTTAATTAGCATCATCAGCATTGGCTTTTCATTTTGACACCTTTGAACCCCTTTTTTCATTTCTTTAATTCACTTAATTACAATGATTTCATTAACTCGTCATTGCCTATCACAATTTTTTTACGCAGCCCGCGATTATCGGTCGCCGGTTCGAATAATCCCTCCCGCGAGATAGGTTCCAACTTAACTAGTAAGTCTTTGCTGCACGAAACGCTGAATTGTACACCTTCCGTAACATTCTGCGGCGAACGGCTGGCATGATACAATTTTTTTTATCTAGGCCCCGATTATTTCCGGCCCGCGGTGCCGGCTACGCCGACGGATTTTCGACCAAACGAGCTGTACACCCTGTCGTGTAAAAAAAAGGGCATCCAAAGCAGTATTTTTCATTACCGGCCGCAGTCGAGCCCGGATATTTCGAATTGTTGGCTATATCGAGCACACTGATTATCGCCTTGAAGACCCTGTGTAATAGTATAGGAAGGTCGCACAGTATATCGAACTGCAATTTCACCGGCCGTTCGATATATCGAATAGCGCGCCGCGCCCCTGCAAGTGGCGCTTTGCCTAAAACAGTGTTCCTCGATAACTTCACGCGCGGAAACTGGTCAGATGTGCGTCACTGGGCACCACCTGGGCAACGCTAGCATTGTGACACTGCGGGACACGGTGGACGAGGGGTGTGCTTGAGGGTGGACTTCGGTCTTTTCTATTCACTTTCCGCGCTAAATCGCTGTCATGCGGTGAAGCCAACCTAACTGTGCAAAGCATAACTGCGCGCCCCTCGCTTGCTGCCGAAGGCGCTGCGGAAACGAAGTGTATCTTAACTTAATGAAATTATTCTATTTTTAGTGTGCTAGAAACAGGAGTGGACGTCTTATGATAGGCAGTGGCTAGTTCCAAAGCACTCCGCACGGCTCTAGTGAGAAACAAGCTAGGCCTAGCGACGACTATCGAGGGATGCATTTACATAACGCCGGAACACCGATTCAAGAAAGGCAAAGGTGTCAATAGCGCGGGGGAAATGTATTCTTGATTCTGGGTTACAGATAAGCTCATCTATTTTTGTATAGAATTATCGATATATCGACTTCTCTTTCGCGATCCCGTTCGAGTTCGGTACACTCGGGTTCGACTGTATTGTCGAAACATATGTAAGCAAGACACCAGGAAACATTACTTGCCCCCGCCGCGGTGGCTCAGTGGTTAGGGCGCTCGGTTACTTATCCGGAGTTCCCGGGTTCGAACCTGACCGCGGCGGCTGCGTTTTTATGGTGGCAAAACGGTAAGGCGCCCGTGTGCTGTGCGATGTCAGTGCACGTTAAAGATCCCCAGGTGGTCGAAATTATTCCGGAGCCCTCCACTACGGCACCTCTTTCTTCCTTTCTTCTTTCACTCCCTCCTTTATCCCTTCCCTTACGGCGCGGTTCAAGTGTCCAACTCTATATGAGACAGATACTGCGTCATCCCCCCCCCCCCCCAAAAAAAAAAACAATTATTATTATTATTACGTGCACGGTTGACAGCTTTGGAAGAGATGAATCAGAGTGGAGTTTGTAGTCTCGAGGAAAACGCATTGAACGATGTGAAGGTGCCCTTTGGGGGATCTTTACGAAGCTCGTCGTTTTTAATGATTTGCTTTGCACGAAGACAGCTAGTGTCACGAACATTTGCACAGTGCTCGAAGTCTGTGCTAGCCGCACGCAGAGCCACGGCGTTCCCTTAGCGCCAGCCAGACTCCAACTCTGTGGCACTTCGAGGGCCGTAGCCTTTCAACGTCAGCAACGCCACACAATGGCCGGTGTTGTGGCGTAGGTGAACGGCCCGTATGACGTTCTCGGTGTCGTTCGGTCATCGCTAAATGTGGCTTTGCGTAGATCGCGGATGACACTTTCTCAAAAGATAAAGCGTATTTCCACTTTCCCGCCCAGGTAGCCTTGCTGGCCTAGGCATATCTGGTTCTTTTATTGAAGACATTGGCATATACGCTAAGTGGCCCGTACAGAGCAGGACTCCTACTAGTCCTCCCCGCAACTGCATAGGACCTTCCTGCCTTAGTAAACATTCATTCATTCATTCATTCATTTCGCTCACTGCGACGGCTGTACCGACGTTTACATTAGAGATGACACCCTATTTATATACCTCTGTAGTATACGCTACATTGCAGTTGCATGGAACATGTGGCTTTTGCTGTCGCAGTCCTGTAAAACGAAGGTTCAGGCCGAGGATGCTGTCGCGCCACCTTCAGAGGCGAAAATGTACTAACAGAAAACTATGACAACCTGTAGCGTACCCGACTGCGGTGGAAGCAGTACTGTGCGTGTCGACGCAGGGCTGCTGGAGGTCGCTGCGGCGGAGGGGACTGCTACTCTTGAAGGCGGCGGCTTGCTCGGACGTCGAGGGCTCAGGTCTCGCAGCCGGGTTGTCGGCGCCAGTGGACAGCTGAGATTGAAAAAAAAAATGGCGGACGTTTTATGTTTTAGCGTTGTTAGGATAGATGAGTATTAGGTGCGCTGCAATTTCGGTTTCAGTTCGATGCTGGAATGCGATAGCGGTTTATTCTGGATCCATTGCAGACGGATAGAAGTTGACGACGATATCCAAATCACAGCGCGAGAGACTGCCAGTTAAACACGCGGGATGTTCGGCTGCGGCGATGGCGTAGTTCTATAGAGTGCTTTGGCATAGTGCAGGTGCAGGGCACTGATCTCTAGTGATGCATTACCGGAATTGCTAGTGTTAACGCCCATGTCTATTAACCTGTGAAAACACTAGCACTATCTACAGCTAGTGGAAACTGGTACGACGCGTTCTTGTTTCCTAATGCCCCAGCCTAGTGAGCAATATGGCGGCGCTCAGGTTGTAAAGACCCTATTCTCGAACTCCCGTAGTTGAGGTAATAAAATAAGCAAATAAACAAAATACCTTGTCTAGGGAAGGGTAATTAACTATTTCATTATAGTTTTATTGTATTTTCTATCCTTTTCGTCATCTGCTGAGACGACGCCGCGGCTGTCAATGGCAGTGGAATTGGATAACGGTAAACGAGCAGTTTTGACATTGTATCTGCCTACGGACCACACCCGCAACAACTGCCTGGCTAGGCTGATGATCAGTCTTCTAGACATGCTTTAGAGGTACGCGCATGAATGGGCATTTGTACCAACGGCTGGCCTTCGATATGTTCCCGTACAGCTGTGTGCACGTCGAGGATATTACTGGCTGCATTTTGCGACGATTCATTTTCCTACTTGTTCGTTTGCCTCTTCGTGAGTTGCCCCGCCGTCTTGTAGCATCTGCGCTTGTACATAGCAAGCGACGTCAATTTCCGGCTCTATAGCGAAGACTGGCCCGATCAGTGCCAAGTGATTAAACGAGCGGATTGGGTTGCAGCGGGGACTCCGGAAATATATATATTAGTGGGGACTATCAGGTATAATGTATGTATAACATATAAAAGGTATAATGTCAAATCTGCTCGTTTCCTGAGATTCCACTCCCACCGACTGCGGCGCCGACATCGAGTTTGTTTTGTTATTTATTGCATGTTCATATGTTCAAATATTTATTCAATTTTATTGTTTGTTGATGTATTATTCCTATTTTACACAGTTAAAAGGTGCGTTTGTTAAAGCATATAAAACTTAAATTTAAATGGGCAGCTCTATAAAAATGGACACACGAAGAGTGATGGAATGCGTTAGAAAAAGTTTGCGCACAGTACATTTCAACTACTAGTCATGGCTGATGCAGAAAGGTCTGTCAAACAACGACTTCTGTAGGGACAGGACTGGTTTAGATTACTCAAGAATAATGCTTTACACGACTGGCCACGAAAGAAGCTAGCTCAGCCACTGTGCTATACATTAACAACGTCCTAGAACTGAAGCGTTTGTCAGAAGTCTGATCTGAGTTCAAGCAACTGGAAACTGGGAAACTGCCCCCTCTGGAGAAATGTTGGGGGGATCGGCCGTTGCAGGTTTGGCAAGTTTGTTGCTATGATGCAAAAGTGGGTTAGCAAGATTAGTGAAAGAGGCCAGAAGTAAAACTGTGAGGGGCTTTCGTGCGAAAATCGAGCAGAGCACTCAGAACACAAATAGCAAGCATGACAGAAAATGCAACTAACTGCTTTTAAATGAGTATCGACACCAAATTTCTGTTGCATGTTTTCTTCTTTAGTAATGATGCGTGAAACATTACTATTATATGGTTCACTTCGTGGTAATCACCTAGACCACTAAATAATTTTGAATTGAATTTTTTATCTCACATGTTTCGGTTCCAACAGCCGAATGATCGCTTCTCGCCAAAGGTCGGCATAGGTCACATGAGGCATGAAGAAAACTGAACTATAATCGCTGCACTGACCTATACTGACCTTTGACGTCATAGCCAAAAGCTGGGCTCTTTAAACCGAAACATATGCGGGAAGGAATTCGATTTTAAATTATTTAATGGTCGTATGGGTGAGTACCAAGGGTGATCTATGTCAATTAATGCATTCCGCGTCATTATAAAGAAAAAACGAAACCAAAAATTTGGTTTCTTTACTTCTGTAAAACAAATCGTTGCGTTTTATTCGTTTTTTTTTGTGTTAAAGGTTAATATTTGCATACATGCACATTCAAAGCAATACAAAAACTCATAATTAGCAACTGTCAGCGATGTGGCACAAATTTAGTACCCTATGCGAGTATGCACATTATAACGCACATTTATACGTACATTGGGATAAGCCTATTAGATTTAGTCGGATACAACTTGTCTGCAGTGAAGCTCCGCCCACGTTCAGGGCCTCCGCACAGAATTCCTCCACGACAAAAAGTAGTCCGTTGTTAAAACTTCTCTTGTCACCTAAACAAGAAGCTAATCACGAGAAAAAGTTATAAGCTCTAGAATTTGATTACCTGGCTTATTTAATAAAGTTGAACAATTAAAAAGCTGATTCCTTTGACAGTTGCGATTGGCCAACGGAGTAATACAGGACGCCGCGGACGTGCCCTATTGTTACCAACTGCTGTTTTTTTGTAAAGCTTATCTAACTATGGTAGGATACTACTTAAAAAAAAACAGCAGTTGTTATCACAGGGCCACGGTCCGCGGCGTACTGTATCACTCCGCTGGCCAGTCACAACAATAAACGAAATCAGCTTTTTAATGTTTGACTTTATTAAACAAGCCAAATATCAAAATTCTAGAGCTTATAGCTTTTTTTCTCGTGATTAGCTTCTTGTTAGTTGACAAGAGAAGTTTTAAGAACGGAGTAGTTTTTTGTCGTGGAGAAATTCTGTTCACCGGTGCAGAATGTGGGCGGAGCTTCACAGCAGACTTAAGCTGTATCCGATTATATGGCCTACTTGCCGACAATAGCAAATGATGTGATGACCAGCCAAAGAATAGTTAAGAAATGCTGTCCGAGATTACTATTATTATTGGCTTGTACTCTGCAGTGAAGGATAGCCTAAACCGAATACAAAAGCATTTTTTAAGCCGCCTTGACCGCAAAATGACATTTTGAGAAACATAGCTAAGGTCCTAACTTAAGTGGAGGTTACTGTAAAACATTTTTTTTGCAAGGAAAAGCTACTTAATTAGCGCATACAGGCATATACACAAAGAAAGTATATTAAGCAGTGTCTAAGTGTCTTTGATTACAGCGAGCTGTATAATTATTCAGTTTCCCTTGAGTTTCTACGCTGCTGCACTTGCAGAACGCAATGTATTCAGCGCGACTTTCTTTCAAATAGAAAAAAAAAGGCTCAACTAAAACAGCGCTGTTAATAAAATGCAGAGTACGCTGCTTCGCGCTCACACATTAATGCTAACCGATAACAGTTCGCCGTGTAAAGAGGCCGCCTTACGCGAACGGATAGTGCCTCGGCAACACTGCCTGGTGGGAGTATTCCGCGACTGCCTAGGATAATTACTTGATATCTGCGAGTTCCGCTGCGAACAGATGTTTATCGCTGCACCGCAGGCGCTTCGTTTGCATGCAGAAGAGGTCGAGGTGACTGCTGGGCGTTAGGAATGAATAAATACAGTTTAATGAAGGCATGACTTCGACTCTGAATCCTCTTTAGCAGTGAGAAATCGGCGTATACTTTCCGAAGCACTGCGGATTTTAATCGGATAAAGAATACGTCTTGGTGCGTATCTCTATAAATGAAGCGGTTCCCAGGAGAAGCCTCTGAAATTGTGCCCCTTGAGGAAGGAAGCGATAACCAGACTTATCGTCCCCCCCTCCCCCCTCACACACACACAATTTATCCCCGGGTGGTGAAGTGGAGGTAATGGCTGTACTGAATCTCAAGCCCGTCTATATGAATGGACCTCACGCCTAGACCTTGGAAGGAAAATGTTTTCAGCACAACGAGGGTCAAATTTTCCTGCAAAATAAAAAGTAGTGTAGCAGTGTAGAGATTGCGACACTTATCTGATGTCATTCCCGACTGATAAAGGTAAGCAAATTTCCTTACAAGGAACAGTAATTTTTAGATCCGCAGTCATTGATGTGGTAGATACTGTCAAGGTGTTAGGGGCATATTTTACTTCAACTTTACAATGGAATGATCATGTAAACAGCCTAATCAGCAAACTGAGCTGCATAACTGGAATTTTAAATCGCAACCGCTATGCTCTTCCAAAAAAAAAGTTAAACTAATGGTTTACAACGCTCTCTTTGTCTCCCACCTAAACTACTCTCATTTAGTCTTGGCAACAACAACAAAAACTAATCAGTTGAAGCTTGAAAGGCTACAGAAAAAAAATAGTACGAATAATCTAAAACGTTGAATACACAGCACCGTCTTCATATACCTTTTCTTCGCTTAATTTACTGAAAGTAAAAAATATATACGAATACAAATTATGCAGGCAGTACCGTTTAAGTGTCCAACGAGAGAGTCCAGTTTTCACGGAAATGGCAGAACTAAAACCTAATTATCCCACCTACAGCACCAGAACTCCAAAACGATGGAAAGTTCCAAAATGTCGCACTGCCTATGGACAACAAACACTCCGATATAATCTTCCGCGATTATTGAATGCTGTAGAAAGAGAAGGCACTGATGTATTCAATATGTCTCTTCCAAATATGTACAAATACTTTGCTGCTCATACTCTTTTTTTGTGAATGAACGCAAAGATCTATCCTTATGTTCAATGACATTACATTGTTTGATTTTTGAAAAAATAAGTTTTCCAGGCGTCCAAAACAGTGCTCTATTGAAACTTTTATTTATGCTTATTTTATTGTCTGATGCGATATAGTGCTCTTTTTCTTTTCTCTTTGCAACAAAAAAAAATGTGACATTGTCTTTTGCCCCACTATGCTGCTGTGTACCCTGTAAGGGGGCGGAGGATTTCTCAAGTCGCAAATGTACGGCTTTTCCCTCCGCCTCCTTCCACTTCTATGTGGAAAATAAAGCTTGTATGTATGTATGTATGTATGTATGTATGTATGTATGTATGTATGTATGTATGTATGTATGTATGTATGTATGTATGTATGTATGTATGTATGTATGTATGTATGTATGTATGTATGTATGTATGTATGTATGTATGTATGTATGTATGTATGTATGTATGTATGTATGTATGTATGTATGTATGTATGTATGTATGTATGTATGTATGTATGTATGTATGTATGTATGCATGCATGCATGCATGCATGCATGTATGTATGTATGTATGTATGTATGTATGTATGTATGTATGTATGTATGTATGTATGTGTGTGTGTGTGTATGTATGTATGTATGTATGTATGTTCTACCACTTTTCCTGCGGAAAAATATGGTCTTATACGTGCAGTCCCCAAAGTTGTCTTCCAGTACATTTACACACGCCTCTTCTACACCCTGATTACGCAATGCCTGCATGACGGCTGACGTGTAGACTAAATCAAATGCCTTTTCGTTATCTGTGAAGGCTTTAGAATCCAGTTGCTTATATTCTGCTCATTTTTTTTTCTGGCCTAATATCTGCTGTGAATGCGACCTAATGTCGAGCACGCTTTCCGAATACCGTCTATTTATCTTGCTGACTGCACTCTAAGGTCAAGGTTAACGGCAAGTTGAGAAACAGTTATTCACGACTGTATTCCGAAAGTGCGTCTTTCTTAAGAGAACTTGTTGGGCTAGTTGGTAATTTATCATTGTATTTCAAAGGCGCCAAAACCACACACACACGAGAGAAGAGTGTGTGTGTGTTTTTTTGGCGCCTTTGAATTACAATGCCTCTTTCTTGCTCGGCGAAACCCGTATAGAAGGACCTCATGGTCAGAGGTGGTGGTGTTCGGCTCTGAGGTTTTTATCGCGTGTTGCTGGCACCTGATAAATCGCCTCCTGCTGCGGTCAAGCTACGCTGTGCCCTATATTATTCGCCAGCTTCCGGTAGTGCCACTTCCGGTCAGCTGAACTCAGCGCCCTCTATGCAGGAGCTAGCGTGACGCTACGGAAGGCTACGTGATCGACAAAAGCAGGGCACGCTACTGAACTGCCGCGAGTTGGCGACGTGGACCTATATATCGTGCAAAAGTGGCTTGCGGGGTGCCAGTTTACGCTCTTAATTTCGCACCATCTTTGGAGGTTCGATTTTCGGTGCAAGTATTGATGGTGCTTAGTGGTGGTAGTTAATGAGTTTGAATGACATAGCTGCTGTGTGAGTTCTATGCTGAATATTATGTGAGGGAATCTCTTGAGCTTTGAAAGCACGCAGACATTTATGCGGCGTTTGCATGTTTCAGTTTAACTACACAAAATTTATTAAATGCAAGGAATTCAGTGCAACTTATTAAGCCATATGTCAAGTATTTAATACTTACAAATATTCTTGAAGAGATTGCCGTTGCCTCATAATCCAACCCCCTCCCCCCACCCCAAGAAAAAAAAAAACCGGAGCCCTGCTGCAGTTCTGGAATTTCTTTATAACTGTCTTTATTGAATAGAATGAAACACCTTATCTCAACTTCTAACCACTCTCCTGCAGCAGCCTCAAATATGAGGCTAGTGGTAAGTTCAAACAAAGCAGCACAGGTTATTGGCCCAATATTGTAAATGGTCGGTTCAATTCGGGTCCTTCATTGGACTGGCATTTGCCAATGTATTTCCAATATTGATTAGTTTTGCTGCCGGGGATGTGTTTACTGTGCAGAAAAGTTTGCTGCATTAAGTAATGTCATTTATATGCTTCCGCCTATTAACGCGATGGCGTTCAGCAGGCCGTGTCGCAGAAAATCCGGCGTAGTCGTCGGCGTCATTGTCCCCTAGCGCAAAATCCACGAAACAATGCCCAGAGAAGGAACGTAGGAGGCAGCTGGGCAACCTAGGTCGCGTAACCTCGCGGTATCATCACAATCTGCCCACCGGATTGTGAGCAAACTGCCCACCGTGGCAGGTCGCGGATAAATTAATGATTGGTCGCGAGAGGCTTCTTGGGACGAGCAACCTGGGTCTCACAAGCCACACCGGTGGCAGCACCTGCCATCGCAGGGCAGTGGCGCATCGCTTAACCGCTGCACCACTGCGCCAGGAACGGTATGAGTACTCCCAGGGATCTGTGAGTGTAAAATAGGGAATGACTAACGCCGCTTATATATGGGCATTAACCCTTTATTGCTATCGCGTCATACCCTCAAGGCGGAGCTTAAGTGTGCCCTCCAATTTTTTATTGTGCGTTGTTTTTCTTAATGGACATTTCAGTCTAGTTTCTGATCAGTTTATGTGCATCGCAGGTGGCCAGCGAATGCCTGATCAAACTGATGTAAGCCTTTTCACCGCCCCCCCCCCCCCCCCCTTTTAACGTAGGGCCTAGAAGCTTGTAAATGTCGTCACAGCTTTTCCATCTTGTATCCTCTATACAAGGATATCTCTACACGGATGTCTTGTATCCGTCTATAGGTGAAAATAAACATGATTTATAGACTTATTAATTACGTCCTCACGTATTTCTGCAGAGCATCCTGCCGGGCGTCACTTTATCGCCGCATCTTAAGGACGGCGCCCGAGGAAAGTTTCGCCTCCGGCATTGACGTGACACGAGGAGAGGAGCGTGCGGCCGCATCTTCGTGCACCTGCCGGTGTGTCGGCGCAGCGGCCCTTTTCTCTTCACTTCCTGTCATCGCGCGGCTCCGGAGGAACTCTTATAGATCCGAGTTTCGACCGACCACGCGTCGGCGCCTTTGACCCGCGCGACAGTGTATCGGACGGGCTCTTTTCAGCTCGCCGGGACGCACGCCGGAAGGGCCCGCTGCGGGTCGATGCGCGCCCGTCACGCGGCGTATCGGCAATCACGTCCGGGCGCGAAAGGCCCGACACCGGCCGCCATGTGAATCGCCTGTCGGTGAAACGCACTCCCGTGCATCTTCAGCGCCTCAGGGTCTCTAAGTGCGAGATTGGTTACCGGGATGGTTAAGGGGTTTTGAAGCGAAAAGCTTCACTACGCTAGGTAAAGCAGTCTTCGGGTAGGCCGGGGAATAACCTTGAACGACCTTCAGCCCAACCACGTTAGCCGCGTATGACTATACGGGGTACATTTATGGAGTCGAACCCTTGAACCATGACCTTTAGTTGACCTCTGACCATCGACATTGCGTGACATTTGGGTTGACCTTTGACCTTAAGAACATCCGATGGGGTGATGTGAAGCCACGTGATGACACCCAATGGGGGTGTCGTAAGGCCATGCGATACCACGTAATAGCCACGTGGTCGTGTGGGTATAAATAGAACGGCTGTAGCGAGCGTGCAGCGGAGCTGCCATGGATGAGCCTCAAATGCTTAGCAAGCTTCCTTGGTTTTCGCTGAATTCCAGGAAGTCACTGCCAATTTTTCAGTAAAGCATGCTGCTGAGCGAGTTAGTTCGGCGTAGCTAGGAAATGTTAGCGGAAAAAGAACGCAAAAATTCACAGGGACTACTAATTGTATTACGTGTCGTCAGTGCGACAGCATCAGTAGCTTGCGATGTTACCGAAAGTGACGTCACTTCCGGTCTGGTACATCACTTCCCTTCGCCCAGTCAGCCAATAGGAATGCTCCTGTCTGGTGACGTATCTTCTCTCCCGCCAAACAGCGAATCCGCCTTTTTCACAACGACTCTCTGCGCATGCGCGCCTCTTCTCCTCGAGCTCCACTGGTTGAATACGAAAATTGCCAGCTTATACAGCGCATGCGCAGTTCACGTTAGTGACAGGCGCCTGCGACAGATGGCAGCAGCTGTCAAGCGCGCGCGCGCACGCGCGCACACACACACACACACACACACACACACACACACACACACACACACACACACACACACACACACACACACACACACACACACGGACGCACGCACGCACACGCACACACTTGCCATTTTCGCCACTCCCCAGAGGGCGCCACATCTTGTGAAAAAGGCGGATTCAGCTTCAGACGGCACAATTTCGTAGGGATGAGACTTCTAACGCTATCGCATTGAGAGACAAAGAGCTATGATATCTTATCTTTTGTGAAAGTAACGTTGCTTATTATCAGGAGCCACATAGTGGAGGGCTTCGGAATTATTTCGAGCATGCAGTTTTTTTTAACGTTCTCTTTTATCGCACAGCTCACGGGCATCCCTTCATTCCGCTTCAGTCCACCTGAAGTAAGGCAGTAGCTGCGCTTTTCCTTTCGTCATAACCAAACCTAATGTTCCACTTACGGGTCGCAGTACCAGAGGCTTGTCGCTCATCAGCTCGAGCTGCACCACGACCGAGACCTTGGCCGGCGTGCAGGGTGGAGGCGGCGACGGGGCCGAGGTGGAGGGCGAGACGCCGGACTCCGCGGCGTCCGCCGCCTTCTTCTTGGAAGACAGGTCGTGTGCCCACGTCCTCGCTAAGGTCAACACGCTGCTGCCCCTGCTTGCCGGAAGCGCTGGGCTGCCTGCACACCAACCGCACCCGCTCTGTGTGGCGGCACAATCGCGAACCACGTGACGCAGCGCGACACTCAAGCTGACGCCAGTTACCAAGTTTCAAGGCGACGCGGTGTGGGACTACGCTGCTTCTGCCTATTCCCTGTTTCAGCTTTGACTTGATGTCACGTTGGATAGACGCAAAGTCTGTGCTTGTGTTGCACAGGCGCCATACCTGTGGCGCGTGACTCCGTCAAGCTGGCCATGTGAAAGGTATTTTTAATACGGTAGCGTTAAAGAGGCGCCATTCCCCAGAAAGTCCGGTGTCAGCGTTGTGACCGAAAAATGACGAGCATGGCTCTGGCAACCTAGCAGGCACGCGAGTCACCTAAGTCACGCGACCTTCTGGCGTCATCAGATCCTGTCCACCGGATAATGAGAAAACTGTCCGTCGTGGCAGGTGGCAGATAAATTAATGATTGCTCTCTCGGGAAGAGGAACCTGGGCCGCACAAGGTCCACCGCTGGGAACACCTGCCATCGCAGGGCAGTGGCGCATCGTTTAGCCGCTGCAGCATTGCGTCAGGAGAGGTAAGATGACTCCCAGGGATCCATGAATTTAAAGTAGAGAATGACCAATTCTGCATATATGAGAATTAACCCATCGCGCTATCGCGTCATATCCATAAGGCGAAACTTAAGCGTCCCCCAAAATTTTTCTCACGCCTCCTGGATCATGTATACCTTGCATATTTTGCTCGTACAGTCGTCCACAGACCTGTCTAGAGCGCTCGAACCCCATGGCGTCTGCGCTCCGCAGCGCGCAGAGCGACGTCTAGCGGCGCCGTCTAGTTCGAGATAGCGCGTGTCTGAGCTCAGGTTATAATCAGAGATGCGCTATCTCGAACCAGGCGCCGCCGCTGGACGTCGCTCTGCCCGCTGCGGAGCGCAGACGCCATGGGGTTCGAGCGCTCTAGACAGGTCTGTGGACGACTGCACGAGCTCGAATTCAGGTTAACCTGTTACCAGAGGAGTCCAAACAACGAGTCCAAGACGACGACTTTCGGGTCTGTGTAGTTACCGCGCGAGCGCAGCATCAAGTGGACCATACCCCCGACAGAGGCAGCAGCGTCAGCGGGGTCCTGCGGCGCAGCTCCTGGCATGGCCAGGTCCAGGTAGCTGAGCGTGCGTGTGACGGGCTTGGGGTCGTGCCTCGGCGATCCCAACCCGGTCGGGGTGCGGGCGTAGTCGACAGGCGTCTCGGCTCCGCTGCAGCTGGTCGAGTAGCAGGCGCGGGGCGGAGGGAGTCCCGCCACGTGCTCCGTGGCCTCGGGCAAGCCTGCGCTACGACGCAAACCCCGAGACGCTCACTTAACCCTCCCACGTCAGTGCAAGCATTGCCACCACTCTTCTACAGCACATGGGGCAAGGACATAGAGAACTGCACGACACAAGCATTGCGTGTATTTGCTTTTTGTGCAGCGGTCATGGCAACAACTCTTCGGGAAAGCAGGAACAAGCGTTTCACGCACATGCGTTGTGTACAGCGCCACTGTGATGTACCACTACTCTATGTCCCTGGTCTTTGTCCCATTTTCCGGAATGCATGACCAGCTCTTTCCATATTCTGTACTTGTACGTAGTGTATATTGCCCCTACCCCTATCCTTTCTTGCTATAGCTCCCCACTTTCTTTCCCTCTCCCTGTGCTCTCCCTCTCATTTTATTCCCGCTAGCCTCTGCTCAGGTGCTTCAGGTTTTGATGGAAGATGCCATGGCTAGCAACATCTTTTCCTTCTATTGTTATTTCTTCAGCTTCATTGTTATTTCTTCAGCACTCTTCAGCTCGTATCGGCCCGATAATAAGCCGAGCAGGTACCCCATTTGCCGAAAATAACCGAGCAATGGGGGTTGCTTCTCGGCCATAATTTGAAGTCCTAAAGGCACTTCTACGCACCAAAAGGTCCCGAAGGCTGTGGACAAAGGTTCCCCTTACCTTCATCATCATCGGCCTAACTACGGCCACTGCAGGAGGTCACGTAATCTTGTGGCGTCATCACAACCTGCTCACCGGATTGTGAGCAAACTAACCACCGAGGCAGGTCAAATTAATTATTGGTCGCGAGAGGTTGCTCGGGAGGAGCAAAATAGGTAGCACAATTCCTACCACTGGCTGTGACAGAAACAGCCACCTGCCTGTGCAGTGGATACCCTCCGCGGTGGCTCAGTGGCTAGGGCGCTCGGCTACTGATCCGGAGAACCCGGGTTCGACCCCACCGCGACGGCCGCGTTTCGATGGAGGCATAGAAACGCTAAGGCGCCCGAGTGCTGTGCGATGTCCGTGCACGTTAAAGATCCCGAGGTGGTCGAAATTATTCCGAAGCCCTCCACTACGGCGCCTCTTTCTTCCTTACTTCTCAGTACCTCCTTTATCCCTCCCCTTAATTCCGGCGCTGTTCAGGTGTCTGTCGATATGTGAGACGGATACTGCGTCATTTTCTTTCCCCCAAAACCAGTTCTCATTTTCAGTGCAGTGGCGCATCGCTTAACCGTTGCACCACTGCGCCGGTAGTGGCCCAAAAGGCATTGGTCAAGAGGGCTAAGCTGCGGGTTCGACCAAGGGGGTCCCGGATTAAGGACTCCACCCACAGCGGGGCTCTTTAAAGCTTTAAAGAGCCTCACCCCTTTATTCAATAAAGGCTTTATTCAACACCACTACCACTACCGGTAGTGTTACGAGGACTCGCCGCGATCTATGAATGTTAAGTAGGGAACGACCAATTCTGCATATATGGACATTGACCCACTAAAGCTATCGCGTCGTAAAAGGAATGCGTTAAACCCCTACCATTTTTTTTGTAATTTTGATTTCGTTTTTTTTTGCATTCTTTATTGAACTCAAGTATTTAATTCACATACATTCATTCCTTTCGAGTAGTCTTCTTCTGTATCTTCATCAATTGCACCAGCCACCAATTTAATCGCCACGGTGGCCGCTCAAAATCCGGAGGCCAGGATGCCACCTGCATTGTTTGGCAGGTTGTGATGACACCACAAGGTCACGTGACATCTCTCGACAAGTAAGCGAATTTGCGACTTCGGACGACGGATTCTGCTTCTGACGTGAACGCTAACGCTTTCGCATCAGAATCATCAGCAGCAGCAATCTGACTACGGCTACTACAGGACGAAGGTCTCTATCCTACCTCTGCAATTAACCCTGTCCTCTGCCAGCTGCGGCCACTCAATTCCAAGGGCCGCCGCGGTGGCTGAGTGGTTACGGCGCTCGGCTGCTGGCCCGAAAGACGCGGGTTCGATCCCGGCCGCGGCGCTCGAATTTCGATGGAGGCGAGATTGTAGAGGACCGTGTACTGTGCGATGTCAGTGCACGTTAAAGAACCCCAGGTGGTCGAAATTTCCGGAGACCTTCACTACGGCTCCCTCATAGTCTGAGTCGCTTTGGGACGTTAAACCCCCCATAAACCATAAAAACCATCAATTCCAGTAAACTTCTTAATCTCATCTGCTCACCTAACTTTCTGCCACCCCCTGCTACACTTGCCTTCTCTTGGAATCCAGTGTTACCCATAAGGACCAGCGGTTATCTTGCCTTCGCATTACATGCCCTGCCCAGGCCCATTTCTTCCGCTTCATTTAAACTAGGAACTCAATAGGCTCGCACTCACAAATCGAGGCAGAGATCTGCTCAAAAAGATCCATTTTAATCTGCCCTATACGATAGACCAAAGGGAATAGGTACCACGGGATGTGAGGAGATGCATCAACGTGTACCTCAGTCCGCGGAACATGCATCCCGCATATAACATCGAAAGGAGAAGAGCAAGAGGGGAAGCCCTGCAGAAGAAAAGGGATCAGCAACCTAACACCCTTTACGTGAACGCCGCAGCACCAAAGAATGGAGTGATGACTATTGTGGTCTCAACGGCTTCAGGATCGATGGTGAACTGCACCTCGATGAGAACATCCAACCCCACTAACGCAGAGGACGCAGCTATTGCATTTAGCTGTGGCATCTAACCCCAACGCCGTTGTGCTCACTGATTCCCAGAACGCCTGTCGCAACTTCAATAACGGATTAATCCACAGCTCAAGGTTGCCCTTGCTGATTAAGCATCCACCCAGCCAAGCCTCAGTCATCTGGTTTCACGGACACCTAGAAGTACCAGGAGGAAACGAAGCCGCTCGCAGGCATGCCCGAGCTCTTCTATACTGGACGTCTCCCCCTGATGACCATGAAGGGTGCTGCGCCCTAATACCTTTAGAGTGTATGCTGACAATCTCGCGCCACACAGAACATCCAGGAAGGAGTACTCAACACCACATAGATCCTTCAATAAGTTAGAAGAGAACACCCTTAGGAGACTACAAACCAACACATACCCAACGCCAGCTATGTTACACCAGTGGTACCCTACACCGTACTCTCCGCAGTGCCCACACTGTGGAGAGGCAGCTAACCTCTACCACATGGTGTGCGCATGCCAATTGAATGCCATAGTTGACCCCATTCCAAACCCCTCAGAGAAGCAGTGGGAGGCTATTCTACTCAGCGATGATCCTTGCCGTCACCACTGGCTAATAGGGAGGGCCAGCGCAGCAGCAATAACCAGTGGACTACAGGACTAGGCGGCCCACCCACAAGTTCTACGAATATTCAGTAAATAAAGATGTTTTCAATCAATCAATCGACTAGGATGTCATTAACCCATGTTTGTTTTCTCACCCACTCTGCCCGCTCATAGTCTCAACGTTACACCTATCACTTTTCTTTGCATGGCTCGCTGCATTGTCCTTAACTTAAGCTGAACCTCGACGTTTCTGCCCCGTAGGTGAGTACCGGTAAGATACAGCTGTTATGTACTTTTCTCTTGAGGGATATTGATAAACTGCTATTCATGATCTGAAAGAACCTGCTAAATGTGCTTCACCTCATTCTTATTCTTCTAGTTATTTCGCTCTCATGGTTTGGACCTGTGATCATCAGGCGTGTTTAGCTTACCGGAGACGTACTAGCGTAGACGTATACCGGTTTACCGGGCCCCTCTTGCGCATGCGCAGTGGCACTGTTGGGGCCAGGGGGAGCCACTGGCGCGTGCGCAGGAGGGTCCGGTAAACCGGCATTCGTCTCCGCTAGTACGTCTCCGGTAAGCTAAAAACGTCTATTAAACGTTTTTAGCATACCGGAGATGTACTTCCGGAGACGTATACCGGTTTACCGGACGCCGGCTGCGCACGCGCAGTGGCTACACCTCACCCCAAAAATGCCACTGCGCATGCGCTGGAGGGGTCCGGTAAACCGGTATATGTCTCCGCTAATACGTCTACGGTATGCTAAAAACATCTATTACCTGCCCTAATACGTATTCCTTTACCAGTGCCAGCACCTCGCCACCAACTGTAAACTGCTGTTTCCTTCCGACACTGTTGAACATTACTTTGGGTATTAATTTTTAGACCCACACTACTGCTCTGCCGGCCTAATTCACTGATCATGTTTTGCCGGAGATTTAGCCGTTAAGCAGAAAGCGCCTACGCGGACAAATTGTCAGAAAGGAAAACGGTGCTGGTTTTTGTTTCAGTGTCCCGAAGCGGGCTCTCGAATATTGCTGCGCAGCGTGTTAAGTTTGCTGTTTTCTAAACGAACGGCCGAGACGACCTTCGATTCCCGAGTGGAGAACATGATGGAAGAAAGCGGTTTGCGCTGACCCAAGGGGCGCGAAAAGCCTTTTTTGCCTCCGGCGCGCCCTCTGCTGTTCCTTAAAGAAACGACGCGCTCATGAGCTGTAGGGTTGTCGTCGTCAGCTTAGCTTTGTGGGCTGCCTCGCTGAGGCCATGCGGCTGCTTCCAATTAGCATCAAAGGGGGGACCGGTTGCGCGACGCGTTGCTTTCCTCATCATGGGTGTTTGCAGCCGCTGGGAGCCCCTTTGTATTTCCGCTGTCGTAAACAGCAGCACATGTCACCTCAACTCAAGACTTAGTAAGTCTTCGGCAGCGCTTTGCACCATTACCTCCGTTACACACGGCAAACTAACGATGGACTCCGATTTGCCTCTAAAATTCAAATCCAAACTAGTTGATTAGTCCCATAATAATTGGTTTTTGGGGAAAGGAAATGGCGCAGTATCTGTCTCATATATCGTTGGACACCTGAACCGCGCCGCAAGGGAAGGAATAAAGGAGGGAGTCAAAGAAGGAAGGAAGAAAGAGGTGCCGTAGTGGAGGGCTCCGGAATAATTTCGACCACCTGGGACCATCTTTAACGTGCACTGACATCGCACAGCACACGGGCGCCTTAGCGTTTTGCCTCCATAAAAACGCAGCCGCTGCGGTCGGGTTCGAATCCGGGTACTCCGGATCAGTAGCCGAGCGCTCTAACCACTGAGCCACCGCGGCCAACAAACTACATTTACAGCGATAGCTGTTAGGCGTCCGTCTCTGGCTTTCGCGTCGTAGTCGTCCGCCGTCGTCGGCGTAACCGGTGAGTGAGCTAGCACCCACCGGTTGCGCCGGTGACCACTACACGAGTGGTCACGTGACTAAACATCTAAACTGAACACCTAAACAGCTATCGCTGAACCTAGCGTTACACAGTCGTAAGCGTTCTGTGAGTTTTTTGGTCGGTCTAGAAAAGGGTCCCCGAACGTTGTTTAAGCGGAGGATTTGGAGAAACAAGAGAGAACGCCAGCAGTGTTATGCTGCTAGTGACTTTCGCCTCCAAAGATATCACGAGTCGTTTATGACCTTTTTTTTTCAGTTCCATATTATGTCTATTTTTACTTCGGTCAAATAATATCTCATATCGCAATACTCTAATAAACCAAGGTAATTCATGTTACCCGTCGACGCCTGTTCGTTCTGCTCCAAAATCCAGTGGAGATTCAACCCACTAAGGAACATCCACTTCGTTACGCAAGGTTGGTTCGGCTGGCTAGACATACTTCTACTCAGGGTCGTTAAGAGCCAGCCGCTTGCCCGTTCAGCTATAGTAGTTGTGTGCCCACGTACAATTCTTTATTTATTCGGTGTACACGCATTATCTGAGCCTCTGACAAGTTGCATAATGTTTTGCACTTATAGCTTGGATAGTTGGTTCGACATACTCGTCGAATAGCAGCAGACATAAAGACGCAACGACGAAAGAAGAGAAGAGCGCGACCACCAGCGCTAATTAGCAAATGTCTTTATTGCCATAAATTGTTTTTATGCATCATGCATGTCATGAGGGTGAAAAAGGGACATTGTATAAATCACTACAGCAAGCATAGCCTAGCACTTTCTTTTTCTATGTTGCAGGAAAGAAGAAAACGTTGGGAGACGCTAAGCTTCATCTTTAATTGTAGAACGCATCGTCGTTCGCACCGCCTACGCGACACTCGCACAACGACCGAATTCCTAATTAGCATGCTCAATATTACTCAGAACAGTATACTAAGTCCAAGACCACAGCACACTCACTAGGTGCACCTCTGTTCAGATTTAACCAACGAGGTCGCATCCCGTCTCACTATCGGAAGGTCTTGGGTTTGTTTTCGAACCAAATAAAAATTAATGCAATTTTTTAAACTCAATTATTTTATTTTGGTTGCAGGAACCTCCCCGAGAAATTTGGCGTCAATCCCAACATTCTTTGTCCTGTTGCTGAATTTTATAAATTATTTGCTTACATCAGGATTTTTCCGGGATCCTTAACGCTGCAGCTTCAATAAACCCCCTTCATTTTCTGTGTTTTAGCTCCGCTGCAGTATACAAAAAAAATGTGAGCCAGCTAAACCAGCTATACAATGAATAGAAGGGAAGTTGGCGCAATCATCTCTCAACGTTTGAACTTCTCATGCTTCTGCAATTTCTATTCCGACAAGAAAGAATTGTCTCGGTGTGCCCACGTGTGCGCTAAAAGGTTTGTGGATGCAGTCCCGTATTTGGAGAACAGACGACTGTTTTGCACAACTGCAGGGAAAGAAATCACAAGAGAAACACAAGAAGTGTGTAAAATGTCAAAGTTCTGAGATGAGTGGGCGAGAGTGCCTTCTGTTCACCTGAGCGAAGAAGAGCCGTTGTTCTTGCTCTCTTGTTAGCATGCGCGCAGTAAGCGGGGAAGATTGTCGCAGGTGCCAAGGACGGCAAGGACATATATGTTTTATGCTTATCAAAAACATAGTTGTTAGCCTAGTCGTATGAATGCCTTCTTCTACTCTTTTCATCTTGTGCCTTGTGTGCGCTGCTGTTTACAAGTTAATTTCAGCTTTATGTTTTCGCGCTGACTCGGTGGCGTTCATACTGGCTATAGCAGCGCAAATAAGACGGAACAACCGGAAAATGCGGACGGGACTGGCGCTTAATTGAAAATGGAAATAGCTTTGAGCGTAGCTTTTAAAGGCGGGAAGAGGGAACTACAAAAACATGAGGCCGGAAACAGCAGCAGAATGGACAAGCCAAACCGAAAAGCATGTGCGCGGGATGAATAATTCCAGAACACATGTAAGTAGGTTTCGGCGTCGCCGTTGAAGAATATTGTATCGCGTGGTTTCTGCTTACCATCACCTTTCGCGCAAACCTTGTCAGTGCGGAATGGTTTCGGTCAGAGCCTCTACGCTGTCCCTTCGGCGTTGCCTACGAGGATGGCAGTGGTACAAAGGCGTATATACAAGGTACTACAAGCAACTGTACCGCTCTTATATGTGGGCGGAAAGCATTCTTGCCCTTCGCATATGTATGAGGGGTATAACCCATGCAGCACATTCAGTCCTCTTTGGTATATCAGCCGAAGACATTTTTGTCCTTCTCATATGTACGAGGGATATGACCCTTTTAGCGCCTTTAGTCCTTTCTATCTCGAGTGGAAAGCATTCTTGCCCTTTACATATGTAAGCTGGGTATAACCCTCGTAGCACCTTCAGTTCTTTATAGCTTAGTGTGTACCCCTGTACACAGCAGATCTCGTTGTGGACAACGACGAATGAACGGCGCGGAGGATGCGATCAAAAACCATCCCGCACAGACTTGCAAAACCACTTTGGTCAGGGTTTCCGCGAAGGGCTCTGGGAAGCGGAAATTGCGCGGGACAACATCCTTGAACGGCGGCGCCGAGACTCTATATGCACTCTCGGATGGCAGGGGTCGTGATCTTTATTTATACGCCTTGCCACCGCAGACCTCCTGCGGCTTTATTCCCAGAACAACGCCGTTTCCATTAATCATGCCAGTAATGACTGCTGGTCACTTATCGGCTGCGACGTCGAGGAGGGAACCGAGGGAAATATTATAGGAAGGCGCGTCGGGAGTTCCCGCAGAGAAAAAAAAAAAGGCAGTCGCGAAACCGCCGCGGTCCGGTGGAACACATTACCACGAAAGTCCTAGTAACACGCAGAGACTCCTGTACACTCAACCTTATCAAGTGAAAACTAAACAAGACAAACAAACAAAAAAGAGCTAGCTGGAAGAAGCGATCACCGGTGCCTGTTTTTTGTTTTTTTTTTGTTTTCCGCGTCATTGAAGATATTCTCCATTGCTTCATCGCGGTTTATGACGTCATGCAATCTTGTGCAGTGTTGCGTAGGTCTGAACATTGAAAGAAAAATAAAACATGGAGATTGTTTGGATCGACTCCGTAGCCTAAAAAAATAGTGACTGATTTTGGCACATCGAAGTAGCACTAAGGGCTAAGTTATTGACCCTTTAACGCAGCAGTTATGCAGGAATCAGAGTGCATTCTGCTAGATAATGTACCAATATTCAAAAGCCAGTATAAAAAAATAAAATTTGTTAATTCTGCTAAAATTTGAAAAAATTGGTATGTCGCCAATTACCAACAATTAGCATTTGGTCCATTTTGTGTACCTAGCCTGAACCCTTCCTTCTATCACTCCCACCTTCCTACCTTTCCTTACGGTGTGGTAACGGAGTCCACCGACATATGTGAGAATTGCTGCGCCATTTCCTTTCTTCAAAAACCACTCTTTCAATTTTTGTCTTCCGACTCGCGATGCCAACTACGCCGGCGGCTTTTCGGCCGAACGAGCTACGTACGCTATCACGTAACACGAAAAAGAAAAAAAAAGCAATGCTTTCGACCCCCACATTCAGTCCAAGGCCGTCGAATGGGCCGCCGTCGCCAAAGGTCTCCACGGCCTGCGGCACGCTAGCTAAATTGCCTTAATCCCCTACGCCTATGCGCAATTAAGTTTTGCCAGCCTCTCCGCATTAAAAGCACGCCCTCCGTAACTTCCATCTCCCTGCTAGCCGCAACCCGTCCCTAGCTGTTCAGCTAAACTACCCTCGTTATAGTGGACTCGCCCGTCTGCAGTGCCACCCGAGATACTGCCCGTCCGCCAACGCGCGCCGGCGCGTTCTTCACTTTTAAGCCATTTTGAAACCGGAGTAAAGCCTACTTCGTTAAAGAGCAGCACTGCCTTGGAGTCCACGAGGCCGCTTCGCGAAGGAGACGCTCAAAGAGAACGCCGCAAACTCGCACAAAGGCGTCGTTTACTATGGCGCGCGTCAAGAGTTGTCTAGGAGCAGATTTTGCTCCTGGAAAACTCATGACGAAAAAGGCTTGGAAACTTCACGAAGGGTCCGTATATTCAGTTACGGCAAGAGAAATCGGCAGCATTCATTAGAAGAAGGCGGTGCTGGAGGACGCTCAGAAGACATCTGGAGAGAAAAGATTAGCTTCTGGAGAATGGGCGAGGAGCTGGAGGCTCATGGGGAAAAGTTGGGCGAAATTTAATCTGGCCAGGCATCATGATCGAAACAATGAAATGCAATCAGTCATCGAATCAAAGAGAAGGGAATTGGCGTTTAGGAGCCCATAGTGGTTCTTTGTTCAAAATCTGAGCAAGTATATAGCTCGTATGGGCCCCGAAACGTCCATTCTATTCTTTTCCTTCCAAATGACAACATATGGACGAAATCATTTGACCAAGATGGGGCTAATGTATGGAAAGACAGCACAGAATAGACTGTGAAATAGGTGTTAAATTAGGTATGGATGTAAGAAACTAAGATAACATGGCGAACTTTATTGAGACCATTTATGTCATAATATGCATTCCATCAGTTATTCAAGCTAACGCACCTGTGGGATTTCCTGCGCAGTGCCCAGACCCAATGAGAATGCCAATTATAATGCTTCGTTCCTGTTTCGTGGGAAGCATACTCAACTGGGGCCGCACTTTAAAAATGCTATTTTTCTAATTATTCATCTTATTCCTGTTGGTCGGCCACGCCTTCGACATCAAAGCCGACGAATGACGTTGCTTCTTATCTGTCATATCTGACGTCATCGGCGGCAGCCAGAAATGATAGAGAAAAATTAACCCAGAAAAAAAAAACTGCAGGACGGTCGGCTACTGACCCGAAGTACCCGGATTCGAATCCGACCGCGACGGCTGCGTTTTTATGGAGGAAAAACGCTAAGGCGCCCGTGTGCTGTGCGATGTCAGTGCACGTTTAACATCCCCAGGAGGTCGAAATTATTCCGGAGCCCTCCACTACGGCACCTAATTCTTCCTTTCTTCTTTCACTCCCTCTCTTATCCATTCCCTTACGGCGCGGTTCAGGTGTCGGCGGTATGTGAGACAGATACTGCGCCATTTCCTTTCCCCCTAAACCAATTTCAATTTCAGATGGCCCCAGAATACTACTTAATATATAGAAAAGAATATGAGGTAACGTCGTTTGGATATTCACATAGCAAACGGAAGCATACGTCAAGAATTTTCACACTGTAGTGGACGTGATGGGGGTTGTCGATGATGGTGATTATCATTTTCAACAGCGATAATAAATCAGCATCATTAATAATGGTGCCCAGAAAAGCTCTAGACAGGCGCCGATAGGTAGCCTCCGCGCCTCTCACGAAGCCTCTTCAGAGCTTCCTCATGGCACTGCGCTCTGAAGAGGCTTCGTGAATAAATTGACACTAAATCTCGAGCTGTGAGCGCCGCGCCTTACGCAAGTGGTGCCCCGCGTTCTCTTGGAAGATAAATGACATTCTTTCGTTGAGGACGCAAAGGTTTCGCAATGTCCATTTCGGCGAGGCGCGCGTCTGACGGGCTGTGCGCACCCCTGGATTGCGTAAGTGATGCGAACTTGGGACTAAACTAGCCAAACGATTACCGCGAAGCTCTCATCCGCTGGTAGAGTTCTGCAAGGTGTGACGTGTCTGACGACCAATCAACCTCAGTTTTGCTGCGTAAACAATTCTCTGACTTAAAGAGGGCCCTTAAACTGTTAACTAGCCGCCGGGGTGGTTCAGTGGTTATGGTGCTCGGCTGCTGACCCAAAAAACGCAGGCTCGGTCCCGGCCGCGGCGGTCTAACTTTGATGGAGGCGAAATTCTAGAGACCCGTGTATTGTGCGATATCAGTGTACATTAAAGGACCCCAGGTGATCGAGATTTCCGGAGCCATCCGCTACGGCGTCGCTCATAGCCTGAGTTACTTTGGGACGTTAAACCTCCATAAAATGTAAACCAAACCTTAAACGGTTAACTAATGCATTTGAGATTGCCAAGGATATACCCAACAATTCTGGAGAAAAGCAGTTTTGAAGGGCAAAGAGATTATGAACGCAATTTTTATATATTGTAAAATTTCACTACAACAATCAATACATCCGCAGATCTCCTGTCGGCAGGCTTGCATTTTTTTTGGGATTAACGTTTTTGCTATCGTCAAAAGCATTTCCCATTTATTTTCTATGGCAGTCTTAACTGCTTGATGCGATCGATGGAAAACGTTTAAAAGCAATATTTTGCTGCACATCGGAACAATGGACCATTAGATTTAATATTTCCATAAGAGTACCTTACAGTTTTCTAATATTCAAAATCATTGTCCAAGAATGTTGGACATGTGCGTTAGATATGGTTATTCATGAAATAAGCGCCTGCACAGCGAAGTACAGAGTTATTCCGAAAGATTTAATCTATTTCATGAAGGTCCCTTTTATTAGCAAAGAGAACCGCACAATTCCGACCAAGTGGCACATATTCTGCTGATATTCAGACTATATTTACTGTCCTACAAGTGTTCAGTGTGGTCAGCCCCTGCAGCCCGGGCCACATCAAGGCGACGTGAGGGTTCCTCCCGAATGCGTTTCAGCGCATCACGGTTCACAGAGTTCACAGTTTTTTTTTCGCTGTTTCAAGTCATCCATATTTGTGGACATGAGGAGAACAAAAGCATTGCTTTCTACATATCGAAAAGCACTCTACACGCTGCACGCCCAAGCCGTAGCCGTGGCCGCAACGGCGCTCTGACATTTGCGGCATTGCAAAAGCCGTATACTCCGCTTCAAACGTCGTGCGCAACGCTGTCAAAAGTTAGCGCTCTTGTTTGCGCTGCCTGCATCCGCGACCAAAAAGTAGTGCGTTATTTGTGGTGAGCGAATAATAGTAAATGTTTTGCCTGTAGGCTTACCACATGACACATCTGTCATGATTTTGATTACATGCACTGTTCTTGCTGACAACACGCTATCGCTTTCTCGTGCCGTATAGACCACTAAGGCACAGAACAAGCACGTAGTAAACGCCTCCCTTTATATTTTCCCGTCCGGACAGCTTCCGTACCTTTCACACCGTTGCACCTAATGTGTGAAACGGAGTATAGGCACATATGGGAGGGTAAGGTGCCTCTCAAGTTCTAACTTTACACGCGGCGGCAATTTCTTCTCTTCAAGCAAGACCTTCACTCACTTCGATTCTCTAAGGTGGCGAATGTCAGTGAGGCGCACACTAGATTACAGCAACTTCGGTAAGTCACCGTATACTTCTGTCGGCGAAAAATAGGCCCCCATATACTGCTGAAGCTCGATAGGGCCTTCAGGGTGTTCAGAGTTGCCCGGCTCGACACATCAACAGAGAGGGCAGCTCCCATGGCGTTGAAGCGGACCTGCTTAATTTCCCTAGGAACCAGCTGTTCAGAGGAGGCTGTAAGTTTGCCTGTTGAAGGGATTCAAGTCTTCTGAAACCGCGGCAATGGCCTAAATAAGCGGTATGAAAATGCCTCCCCTCTGCAGGTGGTATACTGCTGGGACGCTCGGCGACTTAAGGCCTGTGCGTCCTCGAAACCCTGCGGAGCTTCCTTTTTGGAAGTCTGTTCGCGACCTCGATGTATCCGCCATCGTCTCCATGTCTTCTTAGCCGGAGAAGGTATAGATATCCCCGCGAGCTCAGGGGTGAGACATTCTTTTTCTGCTCGCCGGCTTGAAGCTCGGAGATTGCTACCCGTTGCAGACAGCCGAGGCAAGGAGCCACTCACCGTCGTTTAGGACGGTGAACCCGTAGCATAGATGTTAATGTTAGCAGGAACAATCAAGCAAGGAAATGCGAGGAACGCACGAATAGCTAACAGCCGCTAAAGAAGAAATCAGTAAAATCGAGCCTACAGTGACACGCCGTATGGATGCATCATGCACAACTGTCCCCTGTTAAGGTTTGGAGGTTGGAAGGCTCTTCGTTCAATCTTTGGAAGTTAAAGCCCATTGGGTTTCTGAACTAAAACGAAAGGATGCGAAAATTATTCCTCTCCTTTCAGTGGGCTTGTTTGAAGTGTAGAAGATAAAAGGAACGCGGGAAACGTCGGCCAAGCTGTGTCATACGCGCATGCACGGCGAAACTTGCGCGTCTAAAGCAGTCTTGATATCACTTCATCTAGACGGGCCTGAGGCAGACAACGAATGCAAAAAGAAAAAAGTCTGTCTCCGGGAAACGCTACGACGCGCCGTCTGCCCATGGATGCAGCGGCACGGCGAAGTGCGTTGTCACTGTTCCCGGCCTCTGCGTCCAGGGGATGGTTTCTATCGCTGATAAGAGCGACAGCGCAGACCGCCCCTGAAAAGTCCTGTAGCCGACAGCAACCCGCATGCAGTAATGCGACCATAGATGCGACTGTCAGACGGCCGTTCTTTCTTCGTTGCTGCTAGCCACGGAACTTATTTTCGCCGTACTACAAGCGGCAGTGCTTCTAGACGTGACTTTGTGCCCATTTCGAGTGGGTTGCTGTATCCTTCACCGTCCAGCAGAGACTCGTAGGAGCCGTTACACTCACGACCGACTGACGACTGCCGAGGAATACACCTCTTAGCCAGGCCGTCGGCATCGAAGGTGAGCGCGAGGCTAAGCCTCGCGGCGAGCGTGGCGTGTCCGTGAAACCTGCTTTGAGCTGTTAGAGCGAATTTAAGGTTCACTGACTCTGCTTCCGCGAGCATTGAATAGTGAGCAAGCAGCACGCGGCGTGTAGAGGAGAGGTTTCATGGACCATCGCCATCGGATTTCTGGTTCGTGACGGAAGCGCGGTGAGCTAGGATTCGCGATGCATACAGCTCTACGCATAGCTCACTATAAGCAGGTCAGCTGTAGGTATTGAGCCAGTGAGGAAAACTACATGTATGCACCGCTTTGCTCGCTGTCTTAAAGGGGTTTACATATGCGAGCCCGCTTCCACTTACGTTACGGAACAAAAATTAACTGTGGTTTAGCTTTGGTGTAGCCCGGTGAGAAGCAAAATAAACCTCTCTGCGTCTCTGGTTAGACGTACCGCCTGGGGTACTTTGTGCTTTTTTTTTTGAAGCAATGTTTATTGCCCCAGGGCATAAAAACTGTGAAGTGAGAGATGAGTAAGATGCTTAGATAAATGAAAAAAGGTGGGTTGATTTGATGAAATCAAGGAGTGAACGATGATATCGACCCTGTGTCCAGGCGATATAGCAATCCGGATTGTCCGGTGAGAGTCCCACTGCCGCCAGGTGCCGAATTCTCGTCGGCTTCAGCGCCGGACAGACTTTGTGCTGTTTCTTCTCAATAGCCATCTTCCGTCGTTTCTCGACGCGTGTCGCACGTTCTTCTGTCTCTTCGGCACGGCGGCACGGCAAGGCTCATTGAAACTTTGAAGACTCGCTTCCGGCGCGCTATCACGGCAGGATGCTCTTCCTCCTCCATCGCAAAACCGGTTTCTACTCCCACCGGCTCGCCTTTGGTATATATACACAGCTCTCCATTGACGTCACCGACTGTGGATCCGCCACCGTTGCCAAGCAGAGTATCTATCTCCATGCTTGATGTGCTTGTTTACTAAAAATTCTTTTTATATGACGTCACCGTCATACAGAATCGCAAGTTGTCCCAGTTCTTCAACATTTGACCTAGAATTTGACCTTGACCTTTGAGAGATTTGGGGGGTGGCCCACCATCTTGGTTTGGCATATATGCGCCACCATGGCCTACGTGACTTTGCTACACTGTTTGACCTCTAAAGCTTTTCAAGATCATAAACGGAACTACACTACCCTCTTGAAAACCTGGCGTAGTGAAGATTTCGCTTCAAAACCCGGTTCGAACGGCTCAGCGACCAAGCCACCATGTCGTGCCCAGGGGCGGATATGCTCTTGTGCGACATGTGGTTTGGGGCCGTAACGGCGCTCGGAAATTATCGCCAGCCTCGTCCAGCAACTCCGAAGAACGGATTTTGCCTACGGCCTGTGACACATCGTGCTTCCGCTGCAGCCAAGGTCCGTAGTTCGCTGTTCCTACTTTTTTTTTTCAGCTCCGCGGCGTAGGCATTAGTCGCGCCCACTTGCTCCCACGGTGAGTATGTGCAACTGCGATATGCTTGCGTGTCTGTCAGCTTTTTTTTTCTTTGCAGGTGTACTCACTCCAGGATTCTCATACTTGATCCAATGGCACTGGTGCATTCGGCAAGCAATGACATTTGGCCCGATATGGCAGCTGCGGGTCGTGCAAGTTCCCTTCGTGCACCCTCTGCCTCCCGCCACAAACGCTATATTGTCGGGAGCTTGAAAATGATTGGAGGACGCTTAAGCTTCGCCTTTAAGAGTGGAACGCGACAGCGTCTTGCAGCGCTGCCAGGGAGTCCACGGAACGCCATCGCCAGTTCGCCGCGACGCCTTGCCCGTCAAACGAATCGCTCTGCTACGTACGGTGAAACGGACGCGCGGAGCGGCAAACCACGTAGAACCGCTGCCAGGCGCCTTGCCGAAACGCGCGGGACTCAAGTTGCAGTCGAAGTTCGTCGGCACATCGTTCTCGACAAACCCGATGCCACGAACGCCAGCATAGCTTCCGCGCCGAACGAACAAGCAGCAAGCCGCAAGCTTCGTGGTGAACGCGCTTTGGATGTGCGCTGCGTTGTTCGCCGCTCATCGCGTGACTCCTGCGTGCCCGCACGGCCCCACTGCGCCCGAACGAGACGAGCGGGAGGCGCTGCCGTCGCGCGCTATCTGCTGGGGCAGTGGCGTGCATTGCGAGGAGAAGGAGACGGGAGAGGAGGGATTTTTCGATCACGGCCGACGCCGACGACACCGTCTTTTCTGCGACACGGGGCCCTTAACGCTGTCGCGTTAATACACCGCATCGCAGCGTCCAGTTTTCTGCTTTTTCGATAAGCAGCAGCACGATCTATCGAAACGAGAAGACTGGCATGGCTGCAGACGAAAGCGGTACCCCCAAAGGCTGTGTCAACACCAGGTGCCGTTGAAGAGGGTCGAAGATGGAGTTGCGCCGAAGTACTGACTGTACAGTTAGTGCAGAGGGTGACCCTCGGACGCCTATGGAATGTTCACGACATCCATGGTTGCAAGAAGAGGGCTTAGTCGGGCGGCTTGGTACGTATTGATGGAAACAACTGAACGCTGCTAACAGACGGGTCGGCAGAGAAGAACACAGTCTCTTCCGTCCCGTCTGTTAGCAGGGTTATGTCGCTTCCATTCATAGTTGCCTTTGGCGAAGGTTTCCTTTTTCTCCTTGCAGATATGCCGGCTTAGTGTCTCCCTTGGACACGGACAGCAGTGAGGCTAATTGGAAGTCCGAGCTCGGATGTCTGGCCCAGTCCGGTATCCGTGCGCGACGCAAGATATTCCATTCCTGCCTCACGTATGATGCCTCCGCCCTCCACAAAAGATTTACCTGCATACAAGCCTGCGTTATGAATCTACAACAATTGATGGCGCACGTGGCACTTGGTCTGTTCATCCTTCATTCAATATAAATTCTTTTCCTGCTTCCCTCTGTCTTGCTTAGTCGTGCTGCTACCAGTCACCCATGTTGCATTAATTGCACACAATCCAGCTGCAGTTAGTGTCCTTATTTATGGCCGCACACTTCAGAGTTTATATGCACTTCAACAAATTCGCACGTGGCTTACATTTATTGCACTACGCTGGGGTTATTGTCATAATTGAGACAGCAAGTTCTATTTTTGTGTGCGTAATATTGTTAATATCCGCGAATACTTTTCTCCCTGCAAACCTCTCGTAACACTATTTTGAGCTAAATGTGTTTCCCTTTTCGTTTTCATAGATTTCGCCATTCATTGTTTTTATGAAAGTTTAGTCGAATTCCCAGATATTTGGCATTGCTTTACAAACTGCCCAACAATTTCATCCAAATTGCTTATTCTCATTTATTGCAAATGATATCTTACCTCTGCCTGTGCAATTAAAAATCGAACATGCGTGCTCATCAGTCATTCCTAATCACATGTACGAGCGAATTGGCTACCTTTGCATAAATTCAAGGGGGCCTCTTGACCACGCAAGGTGGACGCCAGTCCGGCTCTTTTGCGGTGTGCAAGGTTGCTGTCGTGTCTAAAATATTTTAGTCTCTATTTGTCTAATTAGGTTCTTGTTTCCTTACATATTTCACCTGTACGTTTACATCTGAGCCCTTCAGTTTGCCTATTCGAGTCTACATAGATGTTCAGTGTAATTCCTCTTATCTTGAGTTAGTTGTGCACAAGGTTGCACGAAATACTAGAAAGAAAAACCAAGGATATTTGCAGAACGTGCCCAGAAGAGAAAGGCGAAGCAAGAATTTTAAAAGAAAAGAAAAGTAAACAAAACCGCCGTGGTACAACGACTTGGCACATTGGCAGAATAACGTTCCAATTAGCGGTGGTGCAACGCTGCAAGCGGGTTTCGTCTATTTGGTCGATTAAAGTCTACCGTTGTTCTGACTGTGTCAGCGATTGCATTAGTAAACAAATTGTAGGCGACGGACAGTAAGCAGATCGGTCTGTAAAGCGATGCATTCGTGCATGTCCCAATAAAATCAGTTGACAGTTACCGCAGGTCCTGTCTTTTACGTGGCTGTCTGTTTTCTTTTAGCGCTTTAACGGTCTTTCCGTCTTGTAGCTTTGCAATTAGTCAGTCGTGTACGCTTCAGTACGTTGCCCTTTGGTAATCCCGTCGTTAATATTAAGCGTTGTTAATATTCAGCGTGAAGTATTTTGTTGTCCAGTGTGCTCTGTGCGCTCTGTGTGTTCGGTCAGTGGCGGACCAATTACTAGTCAGCGGCCTGAATTTCCCTCTTGTGCATGTGGTGTGGAGTAGGTCTTCGCTCCGCCTCCTCGAAACTTACGAAATGCGCATCGGTGGGCAGGTTGACGCGATTGATTACGGCAGTGTCTTTTACACTGGCGTCTGGGAGAATTTGCTGGGTGCAGTTCTCCTGGCACTCGCATCTGATTGGCTACTTAGGGCGCCTGAAAAGTTTTCTGAGCTTCTCACGGCCTCGATTCTCCCGGCACAGTTAATTGTGTCCGCTGCCGTCGGAAGTAACGCACTTACCCAGCTTTCGCCAGTGGCAGGCTACAGCTTGAGCGTGCTACCTCTGTTATTTCTTGTGTGGTGTATTCTCGGCTCCTGAACTTCGGAGTGCTAACTTACAGGATCCAAGCGGCTGGACACAGCCGAAAGCGGACGCAATGTACAATTGCTTGCGCCTTGTGCGATACAGTAACATCGGCATATATCGGCAATAAGGAGGAACAAGTTGAATGTTAAAACTGCTGATTGTGAGGGTGTGTGAGGGAGGATTGATGAAGTCAGGGTGAGGGCGAGCAAATTTTACAGAGATGGTGAGGGCGAGGGAGGGCCAGAGAATATATTGGTGAGGATGAGGGAGGAAAGGCGAAAATGAAGGCATTTGACCACCTCTGGCATTTCGCAGTTTAATTTTTGGTGATCTTATGAGCTAGCCGAAAAGCGCTGCCGTCAATTCAAAATTCAATAACAATTTACACGATCATAACAAAAAGGCTACCCTTTCAAAAATTAATCTCCCAGTTTACCTGTTCGCGTAACGAAAGTTCCGTAGTGAATGAATTAAGGTAGTTAATTAAGAACGCTCTGTGTCAGAGAAACTCACGTAGTGTTTTGATCGAGGTTCAGCCACGTCTACTTCATTTAATCAATTTATGTTCAGCTGATAACGCTTTTGTCACGTAACAGTACTCAGTTGCATAATTCAGTAGGTTATTTAATAACCTTCGGAAAGATATATTGTTCTGTTTATTTCAGTGTTTCTTGAAATAGTCATTGAGGTAGTCGGCCGTTTGATGGCATAATGCCTTGTCTGGAATCAGTGTGTTCATAGGCCAATGACCGGTTCTGTGAGAAAAGTACTTTCCATGGGACTGGTCAGTGATCGACCTGCGAGCTTGTCTATAACCATCTTGAACAGATTTTGAACCAGTAGTCCCCTGTACGCACGCACGCACGCACACGCGCACGCACACGCACACGCGCACGCGCACACACACACACACACACACACACACACACACACACACACACACACACACACACACACACACACACACACACACACACACACACACACACACACACACACACACACACACACACACACACACACACACACACACACACACACACACACACACACACACACACACACACACACACACACACACACACACACACACACACACACACACACACACGCGCGCGCGCGCGCGCGCGCACATACGCACACGCACGCACACACACACGCACGTACACACGCACACGCGCACACACACACAACCTAGTTCATTCCGTAAACCACACTCATCCGTGTTTTCCGCGAGTTTGCCCGTGAGTGAGTGGCTTCATTATTTTAAAGGTTACCCTGCACCAGGTTTAGACACGTACTATTGTCCATCTAGTTTGCACGATCGACCACCGCCCTGCAAAGTTTCCACGACAACGCCTAAACTGCAGCGGTTTATTTGTCGGCAATACGTGCGCTCGGCCGGAAGTGGGTATGACTTCCGGTTTCGCACTGCGATCCTGGATGCGAGGAGCGATCGCGCGCAACGGAAGCACAGATAAACGTGACATGCTGCGTTTCGCGAGGCTGGTAAGAGCTTACGAAAGGCTTCGAGCCTCATCTGGCTGAGCGAAATATAGTTCTACCGGTTCGTTCTGATTGGAGAAGTTCATCAAAGGCACGATTCTTTTTTGTTAGTATCACATCGTGTTAAGGCGAAAGCCTTTATAGGCTCATGGCTCGCCAGTGGGGATGTTCGCAGAAAAGCGTCACACTATATCTGTCAATCAAACTGATGAGGTCATCTGAATAAAACAGTATAAAAAGGAGAAAACATTAAACATAAATGAAAGTAAGAAATAAAAAGAAATAAAAATAGAGTAAAGTAAAAATATTAATTATTAAAAATAATTAAAACAAAAATAAAAATGGAAAATTTAAAAAATTATGATACGAAATTACAAAATAACAATAACAATAACAAAAAATTTTCAAAATACATCGCGCGCTGCCGTTGTGGAAAAAGCCCGCGTTCTAGAAAGTTCCATGCATTGGCATTCCTGCACGTAAGCAGACTTAAGTGCCCTCACAACAGTTGTGCAGTCTTTAATAATCAACATCTTAACCACACATCAGCGACACAAGCAGCAACACTGCGCTAAAGGCTTTCGCCGCACCACACTTCAGGCTAACAAATTGCTCCCCTGAATTTTTGCATCCGGTGATCGAATACGCGATTAGCAGCCGAATTTGTACTAAACGAAGTATCTCTCGAATTGCTGTGCATATTGCGATGAGAAGATGGGGACAGATATGAGTGTAACGTTACGCGAATGCACTAATGAACCCTCGGGTCACTGAAACTGAGGATGGCTTATAAATATTGCTGTTTTAATTGCCTGTTAGTGACGGTTGCCTCTATTACATGCAAGCTGTAAAGCAGAACAAGAGACAACACTGCGTCGGCATGGGCGGAACCCGCCAACTCTGAGTTTAGGAGCATTCTTTATAATTTCGGCGTGATTCGTGGGGTATTTCTCGGAGATCATTATTATTATTTTGAGAAAATCAAAAAATATCAGAGTTTTCAATTGCGACACTGCACATTCAAAGTCTAGTGGGTTTTGTTTGTTATGTTGAGAGCCTCAACATGAGGCTCCAGATGATTGGGCTACCTGCCCGGGAACTTGCTGAACTCCTCTAGCAACGTGAGAAAACTGGCTTGTCAAACAACTGTGTCGCCACAACTTGAATCTGCATCATCTTCACGGTCCCCATATGAAAACTATGTAATGAGCTTGCGAGAGTTTGTAGAGAATACAGGCGCTCGTTTCATTGCACGCAACTACAGTCTCTATTCGAGCATAACAAAGATCAAACTTAATATCTTTCTGGAACCATTGGATATTCGTCGTTCAATAGCACTTCTATGATTATTTAATAAATTTGATTACAGCACCGCGCCATTGTTCTTCTCGCAGCCTCTTCAATGGATGCGCAGAGCCTAGAGATAATAAGCATGGCATTAAGGGCATACTCGGAAGAACCCAAGCTATCAATTCATCAATTCATCCGCATTTGCAGCTGTCATCGTTGTCATCTTCCTGACTTTATTGCGTGCATCTGCAACCATCAACCATTCCAAGATGAGCTGCGCAAATATTTTCTCAAATGACACCGTGACTTCATAAATCATCGTTTTTCTCACTCATAAGCGTTGTTTCCTTGCATTGCTACTGCTTGTGTTTTGGCTTTCCGCGCGTTTTACACTAGTCGACATTTCTAGTATGCCAACTACTTTTGCTTTAGTTTTTGTATTGCCATATTTGTTGCATTCGTGCAGCTGAGCAGCAAGCAGCCGAGCACCATAACAACTGACCCACCGCGGCTGGCTGAAGTAACCATAGGCATCGACCACTGGTTACGAACAATAACACGTGCAGTCCAAAAATGCGACCACGGACACATGGTGCTTGATGACCCATCTGCTACCTTTGCTCTTGTTGGAACACATTGACAAGGTTCCGTTAAGGATTCATTGTCAGCACACTTTGTTCCTGTAATGAGTCGAAGGAAACACCGCTGCTGCAGCAGACATAACTGTCGAAAAACAAACAAACAAAGGTTTGGGCGTTACCATCCAGAATACAGGGGCCAGAATTAGAGCAATGTGTGTAACGAAGCTGGACTCGCAAGAGTGCATCAATTCTATCGCACTCTGCTTTCACGCGAATCGCGTGAAAGCGCAATCTGGTTTCTATAGCGCTCAGATCAGTGGCCCCTCCCCCCTCGAGTCATTGTGTTGGGAAGACGTGCCTGATAGCGACTCCGCCCAGGATGCGCCTGCGAGAAAATCCATCAGTGAAACCCCTTTTACCGAGCCGGCAAACTGCGAGGCATTACAATGTAGCTGAACAATGAATGCCCAGGCAGGATGCAAGCGTCTCTTCCGTTGACATGGAGGATATCCGTTGTCTGTCGATCCCCATCAGAGTGCACCTTCACGAGGCAGTGCGTGCGAATCCCAGTGGGACGCTTAGAATGTGCCGAGTTTCGCAATGCTCGCTGCATCGGTGTCAACGAATATCTCGAGCCGTCACGCTTTTGCCACAAGTGGGCGTTAAGTAGATCTCTGTGGGAATGGCTCATTTACGCGCAAGTTATGCTCATGGGTTTTATTTTCATATATATCTTTGTTCCAGCTCCTCTGCAAAACTTGTGTACAGTACCCATGTATATCCGATGGGAGGTCCCCCAGACAGTTTTACTTTGGGACCTCCTACTATACTTTTTTATGAAACTTATGATTCATTTGTATTTCGCTTTAATAAACCTGCAATCAATCTAAATGCGAGGTTGAAAGTATTGCCTCCTTCTTGGGGTACAATGCGCACTGAATAATATGGCGACCACGATGGCGGACTGAAACGGGTTGCTCAAATTTTTGGTCGTGTTGCGTCAGCAGTCGGCCCAATTTGAATGCAATGCAGGATTTGCAGCAAACGACGCGTAATCCTTCGCTTTCCCAGAACACACACACACACACACACACACACACACACACACACACACACACACACACACACACACACACACACACACACACACACACACACACACACACACACACACACACACACACACACACACACACACACACACACACACACACACACACACACACACACACACACACACACACACACACACACACACACACACACACACACACACACACACACACACACACACACACACACACACACACACACACACACACACACACACACACACACACACACACACACACACACACACACACACACACACACACACACACACACACACACACACACACACACACACACACACACACACACACACACACACACACACACACACACACACACACACACACACACACACACACACACACACACACACACACACACACACACACACACACACACACACACACACACACACACACACACACACACACACACACACACACACACACACACACACACACACACACACACACACACGAAAATGACCCTAGGAATGAAGACTTTGTGACGACGATTGGTACCTCCTTGAGATATTGAATTCCTTTGTCAGATTCTTTTTATTCCCATACCCGAAGTATGGAACCACTTTTCCTCAGAAATTGTAGCCATTACCGATTACCTTTTCCTGAGAAACTATGCCTAATATTTTTAATCCGCATCTACATGGTTTTGTTGAACTTTATGCTTCACGCTGTTTCTTTATAATTACCTTAATCTTTTTTGCACCGTGACCTTAGAGCGAAAGCAAGTATATGCACAGATGAAAAGGACCTAATGTGAAAATTTTCAAACTGCTGAAGGAAGACGAGGTCAGACAAATTCAAGGATGCAGGCTTTGTAACCAGCTCAGGTAAATCCAAGCCTACAGGCTTTGTGACTCCGTTGCTGTTCATCCTCTGAGAATTTTTAATTACAAACAATAAAATATGACAACAATACGGTAGAGCCTGCTTACCAATAGCACCACAGAGCTACTGCAACTAATATATAAAGTGTATTTGAATGATTCTTTTACGTGCTTTTAAAACAATCACGAGTGAGGCACATGTATAAAGCTGATGCTGACCTGCCTACCTCGGCGGCTAAGGATTCTAAGAATGTTAGATACGGCGGAACCACCGGGAAAAAGATCACAAGTACGAGGAGATAGACACGTGACAGCGCTGGATTAAAGCAACTAATGTTTTATTGAAAAGGGACACACGCGACAACGAGTGCGAATCACATGAGACCCAGACCTCATCAATAAAACGGCGGTTGGTAATCCAGCGTTGGCCTATGTATTTATTCTGCTCGTGTTTGTTTGCTAGTACCACTGTGTCTGACTTTAACCAACTAGGCCGCGTTGTCACTCTGTTAATTTTAATGATGTATTTTGGGCGCTTGTTAACAGGCACGCAGTGAAAAGTAAAATGAATGCTATAGCGCGAAAGTAATTATCGTTCTAAGCAGCAACTCAATCGCACCAGAGATTCACGAGAAAATCAAAAAGCTACTGTTGTGCTCTTTTGCACACAGATGGCAACAAAAAAAAATAAAACAGAGTTTAACACGTATGTAGTAAAAATTCATCTACGCCGCTTTCGACTCAGGTAATCTCACGCTGACGCTGAAACATTTATGTCACTGTCCCACACCTCTCCTAAGTTGTTCCTGCGCTCAGGTCGTCTATTTCCTTAGTATAGAGCTGCCTCGTAGTCTGCAACGATTACCGTCCGTCCACAGACATGCAGAGTTTGTTTCTGTAGGGAATACTTCCGATTCGGAGGTGTTTCAGCCAAAACTTCGGCTTCGATGTGACTTGTATACAGATGCGTGTGGTATCCGACAAGAATCCGACATGCAGTACAGAACACTGGAAACCTCAGCGTGGTTAACATAGCAAAGAAGGCAGGAAATAACTTACATTACGCAGGTTCTTTTTGATTCGGCGTAGCACTTTTATCTAGGCTACCCTTCATCACCAGCCTTTTGGGAATAAAGCTCCTCCAAATAACAAAATATCGACTAGAACAAAGCCCCAAGTATTCTTTAGTTATCCAGATGGAGTTAGACGTCTCCAGCTTTGCCAAAGAAATTTAGTGTAATAATAGATACCTTTTCGTCGGCTGACACTTGGCTGTGACTCATAGAAAGCATAAATGACAAAAAAATAATCACGGGATGGTTATCAGTGTGTAACGCGAATGTTATAGGGTTTGGTGGGACAGCAAGCTTGCATCGAAAGATCGCTTACAGCAGTGACAGATAACATGTACATCTGTTTTGACACGTTGGCTAGAACGTACGAACTTCAGTATGAACCCTTGTGTGAGCGCGGTAACGCGAACCACCTTTGCAGGCCGAGGTGTTCAAAACGTGGTTTGCCCCCGAAAGGGCGGAGTGGGGTTTACGGAGCCTCCTCTAAGCGCACGCTACTAAGAAAGCCGGGTGCCTGGACGGGGGACGCTTGTACCCCTCCTTATACGGCAGTGGGATCCGAACCAACAACCTACCACAGCCGAGGCGAACGGCCAAGCCACTATGTCACCCGTCACCTTCCCCCTCTTCCCTCTCCCCTATCATCCCCCCTAAAAGTAGAGAGGGAAGGTCCACCTCTCCACTCAGCCACCTGGCAACCGAGGCAGGTGGCGCTGTGGCCGCCGACGACTACGACGGCTCGAAACTGAGGAACAAGCTAATTAGAGCTAACACTCTAAGAGGTTCACAGGAGACAGCGTCGATAGACGCTTGTTGAGAGCTAATGAGAGGATTCTTGCAGCGCGCATTGTGATGGTGATGAGGTTCGCTAAACTCGCGTGAAGTATCTGAATTCTTCATTTGTGTATTTAGCGCGCTATATAGCTACAATGGTTCATTATACACACGTGCAAGAAATCGCCGAGCTTCCTTTAATTTACTTTCAAACATTTTTGGAGGTCCAACGCCGCCATTGCGAGGCTGATGCACTATGGCCCCCCGTCTGTCTACTTGCAGAGTGCATGCAAAACCCGTCGTCGAAATCCTATTCAGTTTATCTTGGGGAAGTTTCGAGTTTCAACTTAAGAATTCTGCGAGGTTGCATATGAAGTGCTGCGCGATTCAATATCTCAGTGCAGCGGGAGCCAGCCTCTACACTGGCGCCTATGTAAGCACGCCACTGCATGCGACATGATAAAACCGTGTATTTCTCCTGTATACGCCAAACTTCACATCCCGAGTCTACACTCCTTGTTTCTAGCGCCGATATATTTCCGGGCGCGCTTTTAACTCCAACGTCAACAGGTGAGCGCGATCGGTAAGAAATAAAGGTCCCCGGAAAAAGCGTCGGGAGACGTAAAGAAAAAAGAAACAGGGACGAAGAATCCCGGATCAAAATTAAGTTACAGGCACTCTCTAAAATTCGCTTCGACGTCGTCCGTGTTTGTGTGTGCGTGCGGGTGAGTACATGCTCGCTCGAGCCGTAGGGTTTTATAAGAGCTTGGGCATATATTGGAAGAGTACTGTACAACGAGGCAAGGCGCAGTACAGGTAATCAGGTTTCTCTGCGTCGAGAAACAAAGCGAATGTCTGCATATACATTATATGCGGAGAAGAGCCGCTTGCCGGATGAGCGGGGCAGATTGAGAAAATGGGGAACTAGAAGGAAAGAGAACACATAAAAATAGGGAAGATGTAGGAAGAGATGAGGTAGAGGAGGAAAGAGAGAATGGGGATGGAGATAGGGAGACCGAGGAGAAAAGAAAGAGGGGCAGGGAAGGTAAGGAGCATAAAGGGAGAGAGAGAGACAGATGGACAGGGAAGCTATGGGAAGACGGGAGAGGGAGGAGGAAGGGAGGTGGAAAGTGAGGGAGCCGGAGGAGCAGGGCAGATTGAGAAAATCGGGAACTAGTAGGAAAGAGAACACAGAAAATAGGGAAACTGTATGGTATATACGGCAGAGGAGGAGGGAGATAGAATGGGGATGGAGATAGGGAGACTGAGGAAAAAAGAAAGAGGGGCAAGGAAGATAAGGGGCATAAAGGGAGAGAGAGAGACAGATGGAGAGGGAAGCTATGGGGAGACGGGAGACTGAGGAGGAAGGGAGGGAGACAGAGGGGGCAAGGGATGCGAGGGGCGCGCCTTCATTTCGATCCAATCAAGCGGCTCCTGCCGTAAGCGCCAAGCCGCGGCGCGTCGATCCGTGTAGCTTCGCGCGAATTTGTAACGCGAGATCGAGCACGAAACGGCAACCGGTTGCGCGTCGCGGCCGTTATCTCGCCGCGTGCTGGAGGAGAGCGGAACTCTGCATTCGGGTGCGAGCTGCTGTGTAGGAAGGGGGGAGGACGCCCGTGCGCGCACTGATGAGTTAGGCTGTTTGCAGAGTTTGTAGAGTGGCTTATACTATTGCCGAGGGCGCTCCTCGAGAGTAAAAAGATATGCGTGGATTATTCTTTGTTGGTAAATGTGTTCTAGACGTTTAATGAAAGTATGTTGCATTTTCAGCCCAAACTTTTGTGAAAGTGTGCGCAAGAAGAGAGACAGAGAGAAAGAACTCTATTTCGACGCAGCACTAAGCGTGGACATTCCCTTTTTTTATGGCCTGTAGCCATTCAGTCCTCTCATTGTCCGAACACCAACATGGTGGGCCTGGCTGGCCTCGGTCAAGACGTCCTTAGTGGCTCTCAGTGTGCATATCTGTTGTAGAAAGTAGCGTTACTTTCTACTGCGACAACTGCTCATAGGACTCTCCTTGCCTTAAATGGGTGGTGTTGTATGTTGTTCCGCAGTAGTACCGCGGGAACAGTTGTTCCAGAAATGGAGGAAAAATATGGTTGTATCCGATTTTTTTAGAAACAAGTTGGGGATGCAAAAACCGGGCAAAAATTGGGTTTCATCCGGAAACGAAGAATCCTAATTACGTTCCATTACCAAGAAAAATCTGAAAATTAGAGCGTGTATATTTAGCAACCTCCTATTAAAAAAAATTGGAGAGAACACTTAAGCTTCGCCATAAGAGTATCACGCGATAGCGTAGTCGGTTAGGCTTTCCATTCTGAGCAGTCCGATGCCATTGAACGCGTTTTTCTTTTTTAAAATTGTTTCTATAATTTACTTGATCAGTTACAGACTCTAATTTTTCTGAATTACTATATCAAGCATTGGCTTTTTCATTATAAGCCCTTGACACTTTTGAACGCCCATTTTTCATATTTAATTTATTTAATTAATCAATGAATTACAATGATTTCCTTAACGCGCCATCACCTATCACATACTTATAAATAATCAATCATTAGAACCACAAATTTCAATGGAGGCGAAATTCTGGAGGCTAGTGTACTGTGCGATGTCAGTGCACGTTAAAGAACCCCAGGTGGTCGAAATTTCCGGAGACCTTCACTACGGCGTCCATCATAGCCTGAGTCGCTCTGGGACGTTAAACCCCCGTAAACCAAACCAAACCAGAACCACAAATTACCATGATACGATTTTTTACGCATCCCCCGGTTATTTCCGACACGCGGTGCCAATTGCGGCTACGCAGACAGCTTTCGACCGAACCAGCTCTATACTCTATCGCGTAAAAAATCATGAATGACTCAAAAACCTTAGGAAATCACGCACAGCGCACAATTACGCCCACTGAATTTCAACTCTATTCTCCAAAAACACATTTATATCCACATAATTACTTTCTTCATCATCTGAGGCTGCCTCCGCAAAGAAAAACCAGCTACAGTGCTCTTAAGTAAAACATTCCACCGCAAGAAGAAAAAGTTACAGCACTTCTCAGGCGCACCGTAGAACGCCGTGACGTTCATCTTTAGTTCTTGTCTTTGAAAAACCATCCTTTTTTCTGGGCACAAAATGGCCCTACCATTCTGTCGAGCAACGATATGAAATTTTGCAAGCATCACTATCTTCGGTAAAATGGCTCTAGACGGTTTGAAAAATATTTGAAAATCGCGTGCACAGTAGGTTGCGCTGCAAAACGCTATTAATTCTTTGTCCTTCCAATATTTACAAACTCACTGGGGAACTATACAAGGACGGGGCTTAATTCTGAAAGAAAAAAAAAGAAACTCCAGAGCTTTCCAGGAATCTTCTGACGACTATTTTCACTCATAATTGATTTGTGCAAAAAATAGTGCCTAAATAAAGCCCATCGAATGCAGTAGTATGTGAAGTGACCCTTTCTTCAGCTTGTCACAAGCATCAAAAAGATATTTAATGCATTGGTTTGAAATACTTTTACGGCACTAATTTCAGTTTGATGTAATAAATGTTGTACAAATTTTTTTCTTTTTCTTTATTCATTTCGAAAGTCAGCAAAGATTTTTCTTCATGATCGGTCTGCCGAGGAAGTGACCAAATTCGCCATGTCTTTGAGCTTGGCGAACGACAGCTTTGGTCACTTATGCTTTATAAAACCCAACACAACACAAAATTTCTGCACCCGATCGAACTGGTTTTACTGGTGGAAGGCGTATTCAATTCTGACACAGTCCTGATATTCGGGCTCTAGAAATCCTCTCTAGCCATGATAAAAACGCTGCGCTGTAAAAAATATACTGCTCGTTCCGCCACACAATAACGGTGTCTACCTACTTTTATATTGATTTTGAAGATTATATCTTTGGACCCTCTCTGCCTGGACCTGATGAACGGTCTGCGGTATTAAGTAAATACAATAAATAACTCTGATTTACGCGCGTAGATTTATTGTTTTTGTTAGACTGCGCTGTACACTGTGAACAGAGCATGACGAAAGAATTTAGGGAGCGAAATTCTCTACCAACGGAGCTGATAAAAGCAGTCGTTATGGGACCACGTAACGGCAAAAAGAATCTCTCGGAAACCGTCGGCTGCGTTGCTTCTGCGATGTTTTGCGTGATAGAAAAAATATAGCATTTTTGGGCATAAACCAGGAGTTCAGCGTGTTATAAAACGGCTGTTATGCTGGCTAGCAAACAAACAACAAATAAAAAAAGGCGATGACAGACCTTTTGAATTATCGTGCACCCTGCCTGATAAATTGTCTGCGTTATTGGCTTAGGTATGCGTTGTATAGGCCAATAAAGTTCCGGATGATGGGCCTGATGGGCCTAACGGCCTTGAACGTTGGCGAGGTAACTTTTTGTACATAGTGCAGCGTAAACATTGGGCAAACGGGAGAGGCATTACAAGAATAAAAATGCTCGATAGGGAAAAGCGAGTTACGATGAAAAACAAGAAATCAATGTACGATTACTCGCAATAGTTGAAGACCTGTACTCGTTCGCTACTGCAGCCTTTAGATTAGAACGCTCACGAACGCGTCGAGTCGCCAGTATTAAAATGATTATTTAAATCAGCCGCAATTCACTTCCGTATGCTTTACAACTAGTGTGAATCTTTCGCTGTGTCTTGCATCAAGCCTTTGCCTGCTTATGTCGCACCTTCCAAAGTTCTCCCGTCGCGGTAGCTCTGTGGCTTTGGCGTCGGACTACTGATCCAAAGGTTGCGGGATCGAATCCCTACTGCGGCGGCCGCATTTCGATGATGGAGCGACGCAAAAAGGCACCCGTGTGTCGTGCGACGGCAGCGCGTTAAGCAAGTCTCGGTGGTCTAATTTATTCCGGAGCTCTCCACTACAGCGTCCCTCATACGTCGTCCCTCACCTTCCATAATTCAGCCTGTCTGTAGAAACACCGAACATTTTGGACATAAATCTTTCGCGCCACCAAACAGGAAGACGAGCGCATTGACGCCATCATCAAAAAGGCTGCCACAGTCTGCAAGGTGTTGAAGTAACGAGCGTTAGCTGTTTGGTTTACTAGATGAAGAAAGCGAAGAAGAGCGCGCCGCTCGTGTCGAGAAACGGAATGTAATACCCTTTCAAGCGGGGTGGATTGCCACCATGCTCGGCTACGCGTGCACGCACGCCGCCTAGCGGAACGATCGCCGCCTAGCACCATCTATCAGAGAAATTACGATGCACGTCTACCCATTGTCGAGTTGCACCCCATCAAGATACGTCCCAAACAGAATTTGCTTCGTTTGCGGGGTCAATGTGGGCCTAGAATTCGGCTTGCGGTGCGATATGGTAACGCTTAAATTAGTAATTGCATATATACATTGTATAATATTTGATTGTGACTTTATTTCTATAACACAACCCATACGGTTTTATTTGCTGCCAAATTCGGTATACAACTGTCCTCGGATGGGTGCCCGTTGTTGTCGGAGTATATATATAGCAGAACGAATGTATACAAGCATAACGGTCTCGTAACAGGATAGTTTTCCTACTCATTTTAGGATATTTTTTGGAGAGCGGAGGAAAGGGGTGAGGGGGCACAACCAACTTTAATGACCACCATCTTGAATTTGAGAAACCGAAACTATGCCGCCATTTCGTCCTCTGACATCATACTCGCTTTGTTCCACCTCTATCCACCATAATGGACCGTGACGTCATCATTGGCACGCGACAGTTGGTTGTTTCTACAATGCTATTGTAGATGGCGCTACAAGTTTCAATGTGCGAGATGCGCTGTTTTCTAGTTGCAGCCACAGATGGCGCTTTGATCTCAGGGTAGTAGGAGACCTCACGAAATCTCGAAACGTGATGAGTAATTGCTGCCACAGATGGCGCTGTGATCAAGGATGGTAGCATGGCTAGGTGGCTTGAGCCACCGCCCGATGTAAAGGGTTCAGCCGTATCCATCCATCCATCCATCCATCGTAGCATACCCCACGGAATCTCTAAACGTGATGAGTAAGGGCTAACGCTCTTAAAATGTGGCAAAGCGAGCACTGGACCTCCCGCTGGCTACCTCCAACGCTAAACTGAAGGCGTTGGGGGTGCTAAACTCCTATCAGGAACTGCGGGAATCCCACCTCGTGATCCAATATACGCGGCTCTCGCAGGCAGCTTCGCCGCCTGCTTAACCGCTTACACATCCAACACAAATGCATACCTGAGGGGACGGATAACATCCCGGTGCTGTGGCGCCATATGCTCTAGGTGGCTCCACTCCCGCCTGACATGGACACGACTTCACACGATGGCAGAGGACGAACGCTGGCTCGCGCGCTTGAGAGGCAATATTGGGTCTAAAAAGGGCTTCTACTACGTGGACATCATAGGGCCGTCGCCCACGGAATTTTACACGGCTGCCGTAGTCCACCGGGGAATGACTATCGATTGGCTATCCCTTCGGGCCTCAAATTCAATGCGAGCGTAAAAGGTTGCAATAGCTCTTGCTGCCGCGGATGCAAAATCGAGAAGTCATCACAGACTCTTGCCGGGCTTGTGAACACTATCTAGCAAGGGAAATATCACCTCCTGCCTCCAAAATTCCAAGAGGCTGCTGCCGATTCAAATCAAAGATAATCTGGGCCCCTGGCCACCAGGGTCTACGAGGCAATGAGGACATTGATGCGGCCGCCCGAGCGCTTATACACCGGGCTCCTCATCCTAGCCTTCATGGCTCAGAAGCTCATCAACCGCTTTTGCGCTTCCGCGAAATTTTAATTCATACAGATACTGCGTCATTTCCTTTCCCCAAAAAACCAATTATTATTATTATTGCGACAGCCACCGCCTCTGCCAATGGGCTGAGTGAGGCGGAGGAGCAAACTCTGCGGCGCCTGCAGTCCGGAACTCTTGCCGCAGTCAAACACTTTGATCCAAACAGATAGGCGTTGCCCGCGCTGTGGAGAGATCTGCGATATGAAAATGAAAATTGGTTTTTGGGGAAAGAAATGGCGCAGTACCTATCTCGCATATCGGCGGACACCTGAACCACGGCGTAAGGGAAGGAATAAAGGAGGGAGTGAAAGAAGAAAGAGGTGCCGCAGAGGAGGGCTCCGGAATAATTTCGACCACCTGTGGATATTTAACGTGCACTGACATCGCACAGCACACGGGCGCCTTAGCGTTTTGCCTCCATCGAAACGCGGCCGCCGCGGTCGGGTTCGAACCCGGGAACTCCGGATCAGTAGCCGAGCGCCCTAACCACTGAGCCACCGCGGAGGGTATCTGCGATAATTTCACATGATGTGGGCATGTACTCAGAATCCTCACCCTCCCGCCATTTCCTTTCCCCAAAGGCTAATTTTCATATGCCCCTTCCCCTACCCCTACCCGAGAGGCATGGGAGACTGCCCTCCTCAACTGCTGCCCACTGGAGTCCCAAGAGGCTCTGGCAAAACGGGCGAGAGACGTGGCCTCGTCGTGCGGTGTCCCGGAATAAGGATACCGACCATGTAGCGGGGTCTTCTGACTTTCAAACTCTCTTTTTGAGCATTAAAATATTTTCACCACTACCACTTCAGTACCGCGTCCTGCATAGGTCATCCCTCACCTTCCAGAGTTCATCCTGCCTGTGGAAACACGGAACATTTTGGGCATAAACCCTTTTCTCTTGCCATTCATCGCTTGAATAAGCTCCAAATAGAACAATTATTTGATGGCCACAGAGGATGTATCACGCATTTAAAATGTTTTCTCAAGGTGTATACTTGGAATCTAGGTAATTTGCATAAGACTATGAGTGTTCCGTGCAGTTCGCGTTTCCGAAAATCATTACATTGAAGAATTTTACACTGCTCATAACTTTTTCGTTTTCATGCTACTTTATTCTGTCGCTTATTGTGAAATTTACCGTTTTCATTAATAAGCCCGCCTTCATATCAATGCTCTGGGTCATCAGGTTATTTCAGCAAATACAAAGTAGCACTTCGCCGCACCCACAACCTCAGACACAGTTTTCACTTGAAAATAATGAGAACATAAAAGTGCAGGGAGACAAGGACAACGTCAGAAAAGCGCACAAGACGAACGCTTTCCAATGCTCATGATGACCCATAAACAAGCGTAAATCACTGCTCTTGTTTACTTGAAAAACAGCGTAGAAGGCGAGAGGCTAGATAGAATAGACCTGCATTTCAGGCATCAAAGATAACAAAACCTCCCAACTTTCTACAGTTCTACCCAGACACAAACAAGCCCAGCCAAAAAAATAGAACGCTCCTTGTTTTGAAACCTGTAGCCGGCTTAAGAACCTAGTCCGCGCGTACAAACATCCGAACGTTCTAGCGCTAACTGCAAGCAGCGTCCAACGCAGCAGCGTTCCTTGCGTATTCTTGTGTTCGCCGAGCGCCGAATCCGTATACACACTGCATGCTCGGAGTTGCCGGCATTCCAGCAGTTAACTCCAGGACCGCCAACGTTGCCTCAAAGCTAAACGCAGCCCGCGTCACGCCGTTTGTTTAGCACGACGTGTAAGCGCAGAGCAGCTCAGCAAAGACTCGAGTTTCGTCTCGGCTCTCTGCGGTGGCAGGCAACGGAGGAGGAGGAGAGAGGAGGAGAAGGTGTGCTTGTTTCGCTGCACTTGACACGACTAAAGAAACAACGAGCGCCTCCTCCGTGTGGCCGTCGTAGAAACTTGGGCGCGCATCCCGTTTCGTCTGGCGGCGAACAATTTTCGAGGGTTTCTGGACGCGAGCAAACGTGATCGCGCGGGTGAGGAAGAGGAAAAAAAAAACAATTAAGGGCTGCGCGCATCCTTCGTTTCCGCAAGGAAAGAGCGCAAGCCGTAACGCGCTATACCTGCGTAGGTCCGACTGCCTCCACTGGTCTTTGGAGTTCTGCGTGAATATCACGTCCCTTGGAGGGGCTGTCGAATCATTAGAACAATAGCGTGTGTCGTCATTCGTTAATTTCTCTGAAATCGCGCGGGCCTTCAAATATTCGGACTCCAGTGGACTCGCCCTGAGTAGTTTGTAGAACACCGAATAAAATTAAATGAGGTTACTGTCGACAGGATATTGGGACTTCAGTATACTTCCTGTTAACAGCTGCTACACATTATAGATCGACACATCGCCGACATTCTGTTTGACCCATTTTAGCTGAGTGCCTGCTGATGGAATAATGTGCGTAACTTTTATTCATTTTAATTGATTTTATTTTAAGCGGGATAGACATTCTTTTCTGCTTTTTGAGAACATTACTTGTTTATAACTCAATATATATATAAATAAACAGAACTTCAATAAATACTCTACCGAGAAAGAAATTCGATGTAGATATGCCTAAATGCTGGACAATTGACCCGCACTTGTCGATGTGCAGTCGAAACTCGATGGGAAGAAGTCTAGTCTTGTCGGATGGCTTCAGAATTCGCATTTTAAACACATCATAGTGCCTTGAAGGATAATTTAGCAGTTAAATGCTGAGCTGCAAACCAAGAAAACAAAACACTTGACTATATTACAACTATTTCCAAATAAGGCCTCCCCTCTCCCCCTTTTTTTTGTCTGTTTGCGCAGCTGTTTTGCTCCTAAGATACCCAAAAACGGTTCTGTCCCACTCTCAGGTGCCACTGGTTTCGGGGGCTAAAATCAAGTGTGATTCAGGAAACTTGGCGACTGTAGATATACAGGATTGCCATTTAAGCTACCAATTGAGGGAATAAATTTAATTGCGACGAGTTCCACCACACAGGACACCGCAAGCTACCCAGCCTACCTCTCAAGCTAAGCAAGACTGCATTGCCTGCAAAATATAAATAAAAGCTGTCGTTTAAAGAAAAAGATAAAAAACTATGACATCTGTTCTTTCTTTGGCTGGATAGTATAGCTACAATAAACTTTCGGAAGACATCCCTTCCAAGCAAATTTCATTACGCGGATCTGCACAAGGCGCAATCGAGTTATAGCTTTGGGCCCGGATTCTTAACTTCTTCTGTCCTTGGTATGGCTTAATGAAATCTAACGGAGAATATGCAACCGATATTAGAACAGTTAAGATGCTGGGATCTCGTCATTGCGGCTGGCACAGCTGAGCTGGTGTCGACAGTAAGGTTTTAACGCGAGAGCGTTAAGGATTCCATTTTGCAGATAATCCCGCGTCGTCAACGGCACTATGAACAAAAAATGGGCCGGGGCAGGGTGGCCCACTTGGCAACCCTACCACTCCTTGGCAGTGGGGCTACTTAGGTCACGTGAACATGCAGCGTCATCACAACCTGCCCACAGGATTTTGAGCAAGCTGACCACCATAGCAGATGAGAGTTATATTACTGATTCGTCGCGAGAGATTACTCGAGAAGAGCAGCCTGGATCGCAACCCAAGTTCCACCGATGGCAGCACCTGCCATTGAATGGCAGTGGCGCATCGCTTAACCGCTGCGCCACTGCGCCAGGAGTGGTATGACGACTTCCAGTGATCTATGAATATAAAGTCTAGAATGACCAACTCCGCTTATATATGGGCATTAACTCATTAACGCTATGGAGCCATACCCTAAGGCAGCACTTAAGTGTCTCCTCCACTTTTTTCCCTTGTATTTAGTCGTTTCACATCAGTCGATTAGCCGCATTACGTGTGACGCGCACATCTATTCAAGAAACAGCTCTGGATTCCAGTGGAAAGAAGCTCTGTCGGCGGTTGCAGAGTCTGACGGGGAGATGAGGTTGAAGAGATTTGCTGGGACAAGGATGATCGAAGGTGGGAGTGCGCTGGTGCAGGGCAAGGTCAACCGGAGATAGCTGACAGGGGCATTTGTCCTGCAATGGGCGCAGCTTATGATAGTGACTGTGATGAGCTTTCTAGATCAGGCTAGGGCGAGCTATGTATGACATAGTCACCGAAAGCGCGGAAAGCGCGAAGAAGCAACTTACACGTACAACACTTCGCGTGTGAACTGATCTTACTGGTCGGGTGTTTTTACACTGCTTCGACCTCAATGATGACTGAGGTGTCGAATCTACCCACTGGCGTTCCTGAAGCATCTGTAGTGACTTTGCGCACGACTGCCCAAAATGACTTTTACGTCGTATTTCTTTTTTTGCTGCGTTAGTGGTACATTCCTTTCTCTGCAGAAAAGCCGTTGTGAGTGCGTGCGTGTGTGTTAGGCCTCAGCTCTTCGCAAGCACCCTCCTGAGGAGGCACGTTCTCCGATGGGAGCACCCCTAGGAACCTACCGGTTAAAAATACATTTCTCACCTTACGAGTTTCCACCCACCATGCGCCCACCCTTCTTCACCCTCCAAAGGCTTCCACCTACCAGAAGCCTGCGCACAACGAAAATTCGATGGCGAAATCAAATTAAAAGACTCAAGGAGGCGATTTTTCGGAAAAGCGAAAATATTCGCTTTTGCGATGTTCATGAAATGTAATACCAATATTACTCACACAGATTTCTCGAATCACATCGTGTGATTGCCCGTCACTTCTTTTTCTCCTCGGTGAGTCTACGTCACCTGAAGATTCAGAGACCACGTGGATATTCTCGCGGTTCCGTTTTATTCCTGTGCTAGCGGGCACCGAGCATGACTGGCGTTCGCACCCACGACCTCTGCTGCCCACGAACGCTGTGACAAAAGCAACGAGTCCGCTCCCTCTGCGAGTCGCCCTTGCGTACATCCTCGGCGGTTAGAACGGGCCGCTCGGAATTCTCAGAGAACGCTGCGGTTCCAGTTTAGAAGCGCGAGAGAAGAGCCACCACTGTTTTCGAATTCACGGGGCTTTAGAGACCCAGTGGGAGCTCCGAGCTGCCTACTCTGTATTATCTTTTCTTTCTCTCTTCTTGTCTCTCCTCTCTCACTCTTTCGCACTTTGTTCTTTCTTTCCTCGTTCTTTATCTTCTCTTTCTCCTTCAGTGACACTCACAGCACCCGTGAGGACCGAGGAAATTGCGTTTGTCTTTGGTACGGTCCACAGCGCTCCTCCAACGCGTGCGCTCCCTTCAAACCCGAGGACAGAGAAAGAGAAGTAAGAAAAGAGGGAAAGCAGTCGGGGTCGAAATTCCCAAACGGGAAAGGACCCGAGCTGTATTAGGGAAGAAGGCGCTTCCAAGTGTATTTAGGGACTTGGGAGCCTGTCGCCCTCTAGGGGGATCCCCCTTCTGTGATGTGTGGTTAAAGCTGGACAAAAGAAGTTAGGAAGACCCGGCCGCCCCGCGAGTTACGAGGTCGAGCCTTCCACGAGAACTGCTGCTGGATAGATGAAAGCAGTTCTGCCGCTGCGGCAGGTTAGGAAGAAAAGGCTGGCGTAGTCAGAGTACACACGGCACTGTCCTTGCCGCACCGTCATCTGCGCGCTCTGCAGTCTTTCTAGTTTTCCTTCCAGCGATGACAGTTTATGGGTGAGCTTATTATGGGTAAGCAATTAATATCGTTGGCACGTTATAATTCTAATCGTGACTGCCATCAGCACTTCAGCCATAACCAAAACCAAAATCGTCAACACTATAGACCGAGTGAAGCCTGCCGTAGGACAATGGTCTTTCTGCAACAACATTCAGTTATTTGGTTCTGCACAAACCCAGACTATGTTATTCAACAGAATTTCTTAATCTAGTCCCTCCGTTTGAATTTTAGACACTTCCTATTACGTTGTCCTCCCCTTGGTGTCCACTCTGACTTCCTAATAGAGAAGCGATCGTCAAGTATGCGCATTAAAGGTTCAGTTTCACCCATCATTTCCCTTTCCATCGCTCGCTTCACTCTTCTTAGACTGTCGGAAGCAAAAAATCGCGCGCTAAAGTGATGGTCAATGAGAATGTTATCCACGTGGGTTTGAGAATGGGCAGGATATGCCCACGTGAACTAGAAGTAGGTGAAGTGGAAAAAGCAGCAACTGCGACGTGAAGCCTGAAGTGTCGACTGCCGCCAAGGGCACTGGCGTAGAGTTAACGGCGCTGGAGTGGTATTCCCGAGCAGCACGAAGCGCGATATAATAATAATAATAATTGGTTTTTTGGAGAAAGGAATATCGGAGAAAGGAATATCATATATCGTTGGACACCTGAACCGCGCCGTAAGGGAAGGAATAAGAGAGGGAGTGAAAGAGGAAAGGAAGAATTAGGTGCCGTAGTGGAGGGCTCCGGAATAATTTCGACCACCTGGGGATCTTTAACGTGCACTGACATCGCACAGCACACGGGCGCCTTAGCGTTTTTCCTCCATAAAAACGCAGTCGCCGCGGTCGGGTTCGAACCCGGGAACTCCGGATCAGTAGTCGAGCGCCCTAACCACTGAGCCACCGCGGCGGGTAGCGCGATATCTAATTATCAAATTACTGCAGATGCTTCTCTCCGAGGCAGTTCGCTGAAGATAATTTCTCCTTCATAACAAAACAAGCGCGGCACTCAGCCTTCGCACATTGAGGACAAATTGTCCTAGACCGCGACTTACATGGCAGTTTCCAAGCCGCAAACGAGAAATGACCTGATAATTCGCGACCTGCGAAGCTGACGTAGCGGTAGCGGCGGTGCAGAATCGTCTGCTCGGGAGTATAAGACCAGCTCCATCAACACTTCGCTAGCGCTCCCAACGTCAGTCGACACCTCCGGCTTGACGCCACAGCTCCCACTTTTCCCACTGTCCTTACTTCAAGACCACTGCAGATTTGCACTTGCGGTCACGTAATCTCAGTAGGCTTAGGAGGGAGCACAATAGCTGAATGTGGAGACGCGGTAAATTAGTAGACAGGAAGATAACTGCATTGGTTAGTGGTCTAACGCGACGTAAGTATATCCTAGCTGAAATAAAGAAGAGGCAACGGATGTGGTCAAAGCATGCAATGCGAGAGCAGATAAGGATATGGTCTGTTATAACAGTGGAATGGATTATTTGAGGAGGAAAGCGCATAACAGGACATGGAAGATAGTCGGGTGGAGAGATTGGTTTTGGTTTTATGGGAGTTTAACGTCCCAAAGCTACTCGGGCTATAAGAGACGCCGTAGTGAAGGGCTCCGGAAATTTTGACCACCTGGGGTTTTTTAACGTGCACTGACACCGCACAGCACACGGGCATACAGAATTCCGCCTCCATTGAAATTATAGAAGCCTGCGGGCATAGGATTGCCGCAGATGGCACAGGACCGGGCTAATTACGTATCTGTGTAGGACAGGCACGTAGCCAGAAATTTTTTCGGGAAGGGTCCGCGGCAGTTACAAAGGCGAAGGCCGTGGGGGAGGCGGTGGCAGGGGCCCATGCCTAACAGGAACACTGCTGTTGGGGGGGGGGGGGTGAGCGCCAATTCGGAAGGGGGGAGGGGGCGGGCCCCCTCGTGTCCCCTCATTGGATACGTGCCTGGTGGAGGAGGCCTTTAGCCTGCTGCGAACATAGCCGGGAATTATGATGATGACGACGATAAAGGCATCTTCGCCAGCTCTTTAGCCCAGAGCGGTGCAACAGACGAAGTCCTTTCAGTGACTACGCTTGGAGGAGGTTACATGACACTCCCTCCCTGGTCCCGTTCGCCCCGTTCTGTGGTCCGAGGACCGTATACCGGTCGCAGTGTTTATGCACTTACTGGAGGACCTCGGTCGCTGCTGCGGCTGTTGCTGCGGTAGTTGCTGCTCCAGGAGCTTTCTTATTTTGGCCCCGATCGGCTCCGAGTCCTGCGTGGCAGCCGCCCCGCTGTCGACAGTGCCGGCCAAAGGAGAGGTACTGGCCGGCCGGGACACCGTGGACGAGTCCCTAGCCGTTCTGCTGGCGCCAGCGCTGCTGTCGGAGGCGCTCGGTGTGGATTTGCGTATCAGGGAGGTGAGGGCTGCGGGCGCCGGGGGTTTCCCCGGCGCGCTGGAGGGGCAGGCCGCCGCTGCCGGACGGTTGGAGGCCATGGATGAGGCTGCTGCGCTAACAGGCTTCCTGCGGATGGTGTCGAAGCGTACTTTACAACGATGCTTGTACAGTGGACTTACACTGGCGTAAACGCCTTCGGCGAAGTCGTCGTATGGCGTAGCCCATGTTCTCCCACTGTTCAGTGCGAATGTTCTGAAAGGGCGAGGCCACAAATCCATAGACCCCTTAGAGACAATCAACGTTGTTTGTAATACCTTATACACAACAGCCCACTCATATTGTAAGGTCAATGATCTACAAGCTGCGTGTGTACACGAATGCGACAGTAGCGTATCGCGTCACCTATCTCCAGTATCGGAATGATGTACGCTGGAATAATAGGCTAGGAGAGAAGTCCATAATTATCATCATCATTTATTATGCCTTTAAACGGCCAAAAGACATTGCACAAAAGGGGTATGAAATACAGTAGGTGAGCAATATGCGTCACACAACGGGGTTCTTAAGGCAACAAAATGGCAAATACGCCAACAAAAACAATTAGAAACATTCAAGAAGGTCGGTCACTGCGGTCAATATAACATGTACAACATAAAAGATGAATCACAGAAATGACAAGTAAAAGCACTTAAAAAGGTTAGTGACCGCGGGGCGAAATTTTTTTTAGTACTCTTAGGTAACAACGGAGTTTGGTCTATGATCGAATAACGGCGAGGAACAGAACGAAGCCGCGCAGGTGAATGGGAGGAAGAACTTTGAAAAATTTATCAGTTCTAACATAAATGTGGGTAGGAGGCAAAGAAAAAAGGCGCTTTTGGTGAGACATATAAAGCTATTTCGCTGAAAATATTGCGCTTTGAATTTTACGTCTGTTAGGAAGATTAGAAACAGATAAGGTTAGCTTGATGATAGGACACACTAAAGATGTTCGGTTGTAATCGGAGATACGGGCCATTCCTTGCCTGATACACATTAAAATCAGCCTTGATGGCAGACAGTGAAACAGGCAGCCATAGAAAGAAGAAACAAGCAGATAATGAATAGTCTCGTAAAATACCTACGAAAGCGAATAGTGCGGGGGCACTATTCACGCAGCCGCAGATCCCTATGAGCTGTAAGGCGATGTCTTTTAAGTTGGCTTGTCGATGACGGCAGTACTGACTACGTGCGAAAGGCGATGCGCTCACAACCTGATGAAGATTCACTGCGATGGTTTGTTCCTGGGTCAGGGGACGGTGATGGCGGGCCGGCAGCCCAGGAGAGCCGCTGAAACACTGACGGGCGGACGGTGCAGTCGCACACACCGTACGCCTTGCGCGCTTACGAGACCGAAGTGGGAAGTAGGACACTGTAGGTGTACAGACATCCCATCGCGATGAATCGGCGACCAACGGGCGGGCGTTGTATTACGCAGCGCGTGTCGTGGGAGTGCTTACAGACCGCAGACGCAGGGGGCAGAAGACGGCACGATCACATTTCACCGCGATGAATCGACGGCCAACTGAAGAGCGAACGTTGCCTTCCATAGAGTTTCGTAATTTTACCTATAGAGGCAAATCTGGCGCCACCGTCTGTGCGAGTTTCTTAAAGAGCACTTCATCCACCCAGGGAATGCCGGAATTTCGCGGATAACAGATTTCTTTGCACGAAAAACGTGGATCATGGCTGTCAACCGGCAGCTGCATGGCCAGCTGTGCACCTCCTCTGCGCGCAAGTGAAATTATTTTAACAGTGCAGTTTTCACTCGTTTGATTGATTTGAATTTAACACATGTGTTAGGCTGGCACGGAAACTTTCACAGGATATCTTCGAGGTTTGCCTACAGTATACCATACCCAAGTGCGGAGCAATGGGAGGGTATGCTCTCCAGCGACTGCCGCGATGACCAGATAGGTCTGATACGGCGAGCTCAGCTGACGGCAGCATCCAGCGGAGCCCTGGAATAGGGGCAACCGACCGTTGCGGAGATGGTCTCATTTGAACTGCATAAACTCACTTGCGCTAGAGCTTAATAAAGTTATCCTATCCCATCCTATCCAGAAGAGTCATAGTTGATGCTGAATCCATGGTTCGTGCCAAATAATAGCCAAGCCAAGTAAGAAACCTTATCTTCCCGGCAATCCTGAGCCTCTCCGCTGTGGATAAAGTGTAGTGCGGCCTGCTCTTCCACTAAGTAATATTGAGAAACTCTGTAGTGTCCTCGCCGCACACACTGCGTGGGATGTCGTTGCGCAGTTGGTAAGGGGACCCAGAGCCAAAATCATAAGTAGCCAAAAGTAGTCATGTTATGTATATATGGCGCCATATTTGTCCACAAAGGGAGAAAAAATTTGGAGGGGACACTCAAGTCCCTTCTTAAGGGTATGACTCGATAAGGAACGGGTAAATGCCCATTGATCATTGTCACGGATTTCTCCGGAAAACACTCGGACCGAAAGAATGGACTAGGCGACGGGTGCACCCACAAAAACGCACATTTAATACACCATCCGTGGCACACACAGTAGAACACAAAACTAGCAAAACTAACACAAAGCACAAAGACTATAAATGCACACTACTACCAGTGTCTACTACTAGCGTTCTACTATTCGTGGTCGGCGTTCATGCTCACGGTTGGTTCGGTGCGGCTGCGGCGTTGTATGGATCCCGTAGGCGGCGTCGAGGCGGCGTTCGCCGTGCTTGGGCTGGCGTCGGTGGCGGTGTTCGACGTGCTCGGGCTGACGTCGCTGGCTGCGTCGTACAAGCTCCCGGTCCAAGCGCCCGTGGAGATGATGCCGGTGTTGTTGGCGTTGGTGGCGGCGTCACTGGCTGCGTCGTATAAGCTCCCGGTCCAAGCGCCCGTGGAGGTTATGCCGGTGTTGTTGGCGTTGGGGGCACCACCCGGATGGGTGGCAACAGCGCTGGAGACACCCCTGGCCGTAGCAGGTGGTAGCGTCCTCTGTTGACTCCCCGGAACGGGCTCAGGCACGGCAGGAAGTCCACGATGCGATGTCGTAGAACGTGAGCTCACCGGAGCAGTAGCCGGCATCGCTCTCTTCCAGCCGATGTGTCCCTGACCTGCCGGAGCCTCCGCTTCTCTGCTGTTCCCCCCTGTGTCTCGCTCTCGCTCGCCCTTTTATAGCCTCGGTGTTAGTCCACGTAAGCCTTGTCGTCGTCTTCTTCTCTTCTCCACCAATCATCTCTCTCCACGTCACCTTATGCTTCTCCACCAATCATCTCCACCAATCTTCTCCACCAATACACCCAATGTTGATTTTAACGTGTGGACGTATTTTAGCCTGTGCCGACCAAAACCCTCGTGTTTGGCGCTCTTTGGACTTAGATGCTCTTGCGCCATAAAAACCTATCATCATCATCATACTTTAATATAGTCGCAATGCTAATGAGAAGTGTTAGCTGCTTGATCTGCACACAGCTAACCCCTCGAGCTTAACGTGTATACTATAAAATTTTTCATGGGTCATAGGTGTTTTGATGCATTTTCAGAGTTCTTTATTAGGTGCTTTTAGACTTCAATGTCTCGCCCACGATGCGCAAAAGCTCTCCCTATTTTCGAAAAGGAGGATATGCTGATTGTTCCGAAACTTGGTGTGCGGGTCACCCTTGCATAGACACACGTGCTTTTCAAGACAAGGTGTTGGGAACTGCTGACGTTACCAAGAATTCGGTATAGCGCCCAGCCAGGGCAGCTAAGCCCAGCGGCACAGGCGCTGACTACGGGGGTGCTGGAAAGCACGAGCCCCCCTTCCCGAAAATTTTCCGGGGGCTGTGACACCCGTTAGACTGCACAATGGAGTCGGGGGCAGCATGTCTTCGGTCGTATAACAAGAAAATTCTAATAGCGCTAGACAACAGGACCAGAAAGAGGAGGAGTCAAACTTTCTGGTCCTGTTGTCTAGCGCTGCTTGATTTTTCTTGTTACCATGGAACACCAACTCGCCCAGTCTGCCGTCCTTCTATCGTATAGTTATGGACAAACTGACAAAACTACAATGCCTAAAAGTTGGGAGAACCGCACAACCTTGAACTGCCGCGGGCACACAGATTTGTCTCCCACCAAAAAAGGAGAAGGATGACAACACTGAGTTTTAGATCCAAATCTCCGTCAAGGGATGTGAATACCAACGGAAGCTTTCCGAGCATCTCCCGTTTCTATGCGGAGTAAAATGAATGGCCCCTTGATAAGCGCAGGTTTTCTTTGGTGCACAGTCTTTTCTAAGACTTAGAACCCTTGCCAAACACACAAATCACGGCTCGACCCAAAATATCAACTTTGAAAGTGGTTTTCTAAAAAGCCACCTGAAACTCCGCCTTTTGCTTTTTGCATGAAGAGCGCCTCACAGCACTAGTTTTGCTGTCTTTTCCTCCGTTCTTGAAGCTCGGCACAGGGTTGCTACCGCGGGGACGAGGCAGACATAGCGTACAGCCTAACCTTGACAAAATGCAACAAGAAAGTTGTAGCTGAAAATGCTATCCAACAAGAATTCATGGTCCTCACGTCATTGTATAAGGATTACAACAGTTTCTTTACGGAAATTATCCTCTCTTACAAAATCGGCATTCAGTTCCCTCAGTTGCCGCTTCGTCATTATAAATTTTGCTTTTAGACTCCTGTTTTTTGTCTTTTTGTTTTGTATCGGGTTTGGCACTTCGTTTACATTTTCGAGAAACAAAGAATTTGTAATTCTTCTTTCAAATTTGAATTCGTTAACTTATTGTGGGAATGTTTGTACTGCCCTGTGGATTTTACAAGCGATGAGTTTCTAATGAATTTGTAATATTTTATGGTAGCTTATTGTGTAAATGTTCGTGTTCCGCTGTGTTTTCTCCCACTACGACGAAGGGCGTTATGAATGTCTGAAAAGAGTTTACGTATTGTTCAGTTTCTTTTGTTGGTTTATTTATGTAGTATCTCAAGAACCATGGATTCGTTCGTCTTGGCATTTTCTCTCGACTCTAGACAAATAAAACTGATATTTACATAAAGAGCTTTCCCGCCTGTGTATATTTCTTGTCAAGGAGCATGTGCTGGGTGGGGCGGAGGAGGAACAAATGTTAAAGATAGAAGATGCTAAGAAGCCCCCCCCCCCCCCCCCCCCCGCCTCCCCCCCCCCTCTTGCAGATTAGAATCCCGGCGCCTATGCCTCCCGGCCTATTACGTTATGTTCTACAGCCACTCCATCACTATCTTTCATTCTTAATTCGCGGACGATGGCAACGAACTATTTTTGAACGTTAAAACTCCATACGCCACGTAGTGGCAGCCAACGTAAATAGAAGCGCTCATCCCAAATTCCTGGTAATGTGGGTGGCTGACGCCAGAGATGATTATATTGGACGTTGATCATAAATGAGCTCATGTAATCAGGGCGTGAGATACGGCCTGACATTAAATTTCGAAATTGATGTCACTAATTAGAGCGACAGTACGAAGTGAGGTCTTTTTCGAGGTGCCGCATATCGATGTCATCTGTAAAATGAGCACAGACGCATACCCTCGCCACCTTTGCCCACCTCTGCCTTTACCGCTCTCGTTCAGACCCATAACGCACCAGTTTCCCTTCCCTATACGCTACTTTGGAACACCGGGTCTGCCTTGTCGCCATTAAGTCCCCCAATTTTCCGCAACCCTCAATTCTAACAATTGTTCGCCATGTTGCATACAAAGTTGGGTAAGATGGGTGCTGGTGGTGTTTATGCACAGGAGAGGCCAGCCTTACAGTAATCTATCGACAATTGCTCCGCCTGCGTCGCTTAATTGAAGGCAGGTGTCACTGCCAGTGTCCGAAAAGGTGAGGGTCATCTAAAAACTTCATGAGTTTATTTGCCACAGCTCGGCGCCAGTTCGGTAATTTTCAGTAGCTTATACTTGGTGGCATGTAATCAGACAGAGACAACGTCCTAGGGGCTTACGGTGTAAATTAACCAAGTCTTCGCCACAGCGGCTGGGTAGTGGTACGGAGTGACTGAGCTTCAAAGTGCAGCCCAAGACTTAACGCCAACAGTAAGGGGAAAAACCACGGTATGATATCCACAGTTTCGGGCGTCGATCGACCGAGTTTTGATGGCAGCATCATGCAAACTTACCTCATAGGTTTATAAGCAGGGTAAATTGCAAGCTTTGCAGACCACAAAGCTCATGATGGCCAAACTGTCAACGACGCCTTTCTTTGTGCAGTGCATACTTATACGCATGCGCACTATGGCACTTTCTAAGAAGTAGCACTTTTTGTGCACAATATTCTAACATATATACAGCAGCGCTGCTGGACTTAATTGTTCAAGAATTTGACAAGTTCTTCAAAACACCTTATCTAGAGGCGGCTTGTGCTCGCGTCATAGCGGTCGCGACGTTTCAGCAATGAAAGCGGGAATATTAACAGCTTGTGAACTAAAATTCTTATTACCGCCACCACCAGAGGTGGGACTATGACGTCACAGTGGCCGACCGCAACTCAGTCTGAAATCAATTTCGCTCATTCCACAAGTTCGTAACCTTATCACTTGGGGTTGAAGGCTGTTCAGGTGACCTCACCTTAGCCTCCGACCGCCAGTATGGTCTCACCTCGACCTTTGCTCACTCCGTACAGTTGAAGCTGATTTGACGAGGTTGCGGTCGACCTCTGGAGCTCGAAACCTTACAAGGGTGCGTACACTTCAACAACAACGCGACGTGCATGAATGGTACTACATCGTGGTGGTCGTGACGTCACAAACATTCAGCATCGGTGTGTATCGATGCCTTACGCTGGGCATGGAAGACTTTGTGGGACGCTCGACCCTGCGCATTGGTTACACTTGGCGCACTACTTACGATGTGCACATCACAGCTGTTCACACCTGTAGCGGTTGCCGATGCGCCTTCTGCCGGGTCCTCAGCTGTCGCCTGCTACGGAGGCGGCGGCGCAGACGGCACCGTGCCTCACACGTCCTCCGCGCGAAGCGTGGTCCGCCGCCCTCCGCTTCCAGGTCGGCGGCCATGGACCGCCGCCGTTTCCATGGCGGGCACACCGGTCCGAAACGGCTTAGCGCTGCGATGCCGGCTTCCATTCCTCGTCGTCATCGTCGTCTTTGTTGCGAGGCCTAGCCAACACTGTACTTGTTTTGATCATCATCATCATCATCAGCTATGTCAAGTTGACTCGATGACAAAGGAATCCCCGAAGGACTTACAGTAATCGCAAATTATTCCTTCTCTACGCAAACGGAGGCAATTCTATCCCGGCACATTTCTTAATCTTATCTACACGCCGTAATCTTTACAAACTCAGCGGCGGCGGATTGTTATGCGCACAGCCGAAGCCCAAGTCCAGATCCTTCTCCGTTCGGCACTGCTTGTTCCGTCTGCTGTCCCCTATGGTTCAAATACCGCAGTAGTTGCGCTTAAAAATCGCATTACCGATAAGCGTAATCATATGCGTACATTTTTGTACTGACAAATAACAGCACGAAGGGTAGTGCGTTACCTTCTAGGTGATATCTCGAGATGCCTTTTTTTTTCCAAATCGCTGTTGAAAAGTTGCCATACGAAACAGGGAGGTGAAACCAGACGTTGAGGTACTGTGCCGTTCACAAAACGGAATTACGCGCAGACCATATCGTTTCAAAGCGTCAGGTTTCGTGCGTTGAGGGGTCGTTTGTCTTTTACGATAATAAGGTGAATTCCAAGGAAAGGGTCTGCAAGAGCTTTTGGTCTTGCGATTTATTCAACTCTGATAATTTTCATTCCTAGAGAGAAGTACATTTTCCATCCACACTACAGGTCCGAGTGGGTTGACGATAACCATAAAGCGCGCATATTCAGATCGAGAATCGATTTATTCAACATGTCGTTTTTTCTCACCCTGTTCGAGAATGGAATCCTTTATATTCATTTTTTGTTAATATTACTGACAATGAAGTATTTGCATCGTCATTGTGACTGCCCTTGCAATTTTTTCTAGTCTTGTACAACCTACCTCCTCACTGTAATTCCACATGTTGCGCTGTAGGTAAATAAATAAATGAATGATGATAATGGTACAGAAGAAAGAGGAACAGAGACTCGGGAAACTTTCTTTAGGGGGGGGGGGGGCTTCGAGTTTTTGGTTGTGTTATGTTTTATATCAATGTTTACTCGTTTTATTTACTTTCTGTTCATATATTCTATATATCAGTGTTCGAAAGTGTATATGTTAATGCATATAAAACTTAAATTCAAGTGCGCAGCTTTATAAAGATGTATACACGAGGAGTGATCGACGGCATCAAACAAGTTTGTGCATAGTCTATTCCAATTCTGAGTGGAGAAATGTTGGAGGCGGAGGAGGGAGGGGGGTGCACCCTCTTCCTGTTCTGCAGTCCCTGAAAAAGAAGGAATTATTACAGACAGCCTGCCTGCGCTAACATGAGCCGGTGTATCTCGCCTATACTGACCAAACGTTTCCCAGTCTAGGTCCGGCGGGTCCTTACATACTGCGAGCTGACTTAATAAAGGGACAGCTTGCGCAAGTAGCCTACTTACGAAATACAGAAAGGCAAAAAAAGTGATCAGAATGCCTCTCCCAGGCCCGGTTGAATAGGGCGACCTTTTTCACCCGCTTGAGTCTAGTCGAGCGTCTAGACAACACACGCGCACCGTCGGCCGAGGGAGCGCAAAGCAGCCTCATTTATATAAATACGCCCCTAGAAAACCATACCGAGAAGAACTCCGCTCCAGTCCCACGGCAGCGGAACTTGCTCGCTAATGAAAGGCGGCTGGCGGGCTGCGCGCTTTCCCTGCTGTTCCTCGCTGTTGCAAGCGGGCGGGAAATCAATATTCTTGGCCCAGTGAGCGCACGAGCCGAGGGCGCCTATTCCCTCTACAGTGCAATTAATCACCCCTGCCGCTGGGTTTTGGGTGGGTGGAGAGGGACAGGGTTGATGAAGACGAAGGCTTCCGGTTTGCTCCCAAGAGTGGGTCGCCGATTTAAGCCCTCCCCTCCTACATGGGACTCGGATAGAAACCTCGGCACGACATCGCATGAAGCAATGCGTGCTTGCCTTTGTGTGAGCTGGGAGTGTGTAAGAGGTACAGCACCGTGCTCTCCGAACACGCACTGAAATCGTTCGCTACTGCGAGCTCTCAGCACGAAGCTTTTAACGAGCTCGCCATCTGCGAAAGGTGCGCGCGCTTTGAAAGACGAGGAATGGCAAAGAGGGCCCAGCCTTTGCTCTTTGTGCGAAGTGCAGACGTCGGCAGGATTTCCGCCGTCGCGCTCTTGGGCCAGGTATGGGGCTTAGGGATGGCACCGCATAGAATGGAAAATAGGTCTTTTCTACTGACTCGACGACGACTGCGCCCGTTAACTATTAGGAACAGCTGGTCCAAAGTTTAGGTAAATTTGTTAAGGTGGAGTATATTTATAATAAGGGAGTAATTACTCATTAGCATCCACCACACTTAAGGGGCAGACCTCTGACCTGCAGGGGGTGTAGACGGGCTGATGATGATAGTGAACGTCTGCTTGGTTTTCCGTCGCAGAGTGCTGGCGTGCGCGCTTCCATTCCCCAGCACCCCTTCCCACTTCGAGCTGTTGATCAATTCATTCTCGCTTGTGTCCCGGTTAGCTCAGTTGGTAGAGCGACTGCTCCATTGAGGCGGTGGTCCCGCGGGCTCGAACCCCGAACCAAGCCGAATTTTTCTTCGACTACGAAGTTTCTGTGAAAGCTGTGTCGAGTTTCTTTGCAGACGTGTAGCTGCGCTTAGAGGGATGCTGATGAGCAGTTACTTCCTTATTGAAGGATGATCTGCTGTTACGATGCCTTCTATGCTTCATGTCTGCACAGCTCTTGCGAGATTTGCGTCAGGAATGGCTAAGACAAGAATGCTTAGAATTGCACCGCACTTTGTGCGTATTGAGTAATAGTGAACAAGCCCTTGGTGACACGCACGCCACTCTGTGACGAAAAACCGTGTAAGTTTTCATTGTCTTCATAATGAGTCCGTCTGCGCCCACGGCAAAACAAAGGCCTCTCCCATATCTCTCCAATTAACCCGGTACTCTGTCAGCTGCGGTCACCTTCTCCCCACAAACTGCCTAATCTTAACCGCCCACTGGATTTTCCGCCACCCCCTACTATACTTGCCTTCTCCTGGAATCCACTCCATTACCCTTAATGACCATCGGTTATCTTGCCATCGCATTGCATGCCCTGTCCATGCCCATTTATTCTTGATTTCGGTTAGCTTATCATTAACTCGCATTTGTTCCCTCACCCACTCTGCTCTCTTCCTGTTTCTTAATGTTACATGTGTTATTTTTCTTAACATAGCTCGCTGTGCTGCCCTTAACTTAAGCCGAACTCTTTTCGTTAGCATCCAAGTTCCTGCCCCATAAGTGAGTACTGGTGAGATACAGCTGTTATAGGCATTCGTCTTGAGGGATACTAGTAAACTGTCATGCATGATCCCAGAATACTCGCCAAATGCGCTCCACCCCAGCAGTCTTGTTTTTCTAGCAATTTCACTCTCGTGATCCGGAGTTGTGTCATTACCTGCCCTAAGTAGATGTACTCCTTTACAACTTCAAGCGCCTGGCTACCTATCGTAAGCACCTGATCACTTCCGAGACTGCTGAAAACTGTTTTCCTTTTCTGCGTATTATTTTTCGACTCACCAATCTTTTCTGCCTGCCTAAGTCATTGTTTATGCACTGCAATTCATCCCTTCAGTGACTTAGCAAAAAGGATGTCATAGGTGAATCGCAGATTGCTAAAATATTCTCCATTAACTCCTATCCCCAACTGTTCGCAATCCAGGCCTCTGAATACCTCCTCTAAACAAGTGATGAATAGCATTGGAGAGATCGTGCCGCCCTTCCTGACACCATTGAAAATTTAAATTTAACATTGGTTTTGAGGAAAGGAAATGACGCAGTAACTTCTCGCGTATCTCGGCGGACACCTGAACCACGCCGTAAGGGAAGAGATAAAGGAGGGAGAGAAAGAATAAAGAGAGAAAGAGGTGCCGTAGTGGAGAGCTGCGGAATAATTTCGACCATCTGGGGATCTTTAACGTGCACTGAAATCGCACAGCACACCGGCACCTTTTGCGTTTCGCCGTCATCGAAACGCGGCCGCCACGGTCGGGTTCGAACCCGGGTACTCCGGCTCAGTAAACAAGGGCCTTAACAGCTGAGCCACCACGGCGTTCAGTTATTCGCTTTTGTTGCACTCTTTCTGGAGCGCCAAAGTGACTGTGCAGCTGCTATAAATACCTTCCAGTATTTTTACACACGGCTCCTGTACACCCGGATTCCGTAATGCTTCCACGACTGCTTAAGTTTCGACTGAGTCAAACGCATTCTCGTAACCCATGAGGGCTATATGCGTACAAGGGTTGGTTATAATCTCCGCGTTTATCACCTGATTGAGAGTGTGAATATCGTCTGTTGTGAAGCCGCATTTACGAAAGCCTGCCTCGTCTATTGGTTGATTGAAACCTAAGGTAGCTCTGGCTCCATTAGTGATAACCTTTGTGAATACCTAGTAGGAAACGCACACTAAGCTTGCTGGTCTAATTTTTCAAGTGGTTAACGTCCCCTTCCTTATGGGTTAAGATGGATTAAGTTCTAAGATTCTGGTACGCTCGAGGTCGTAATGGATTGCGCATACCGGGTGGCTTGCTTTTCGAGCGCAATCTTTCCACAATCCTTTAGAAGTTTCGCCGTTACCTGATCCTCACCGGTAGCTTTCCCTATTTGCAATGCTTCTAAGGATTTCTTTACTTCCCCTTTCGTTACTGCCGGGATGTCCAGTTTCTCTGCACTACTACCTCTCAACCATCATCATCCTTATTGCTTCGGCTACTGTGCAGATACCTGTAGAACACCTTGAATACCAGAACTATCTTATCAGTATTGGTAATGTCATTTTCCTCTGTCTCTCAGCTCATACATTTGAATTCTTATGTCTAATTTCCTCTTGAGCGCTTTTACGCTACCTCTGTTCTTTAAAGCATGCCCGAGTCTCTCCATATTGTATTTCTTTGTGATCGTTACCTCACGCTTATTGATTAACTTTGATAACTAAGCCAGTTTCATTCTGTCTGAGGAGTTAGAGGCTGTCATGTTTTGGCGTTTCTTAATCAGATCTTTCATCTTCTGAGGGAGCTTATACCGGTATCTTGTCTAACTATCCTGCCATCTACTTCTGTGCGCACTCCGTAATAATATCTGCAAGATTATAGTTTATGGCTTGAACATTAAAGTCATCGCTTGTGGAAATATCGGGAAACAGCCTACCACCCCCGCCTCCCGCACTCCCACTCCGCGAAGTCAGCGTTTCCGCTGGCTAACCACGGTGGGGTTCGTGCTCGAGGGAAGAAAGGGAGGGACGACAAAGCGTGAACATTCTTATCCTATTTATTACAGTTGAAATTAATACACAGAGCGGACCAGCTGGCTACAAGACATCAACGAAGCATTCCTCAGAAGTAGAAGGCTACGTAAGAAGAGATTCCGACTTACCGGCTAGAGCAGGGGCACGACTTCGGAGGTATTGGCGGCGAACGTTTGTATGCGCCGATAATGGCGGCCGGGTTTTTCCGTGCGCGCCGCATTCTTGGGGCAAAACCATTCCCGAGCGTTTGCGGGGGTAGATGCCGAGAGCGCGCGTTTGCTGCGCTCTCTAAGCTACCTGGAACCAGAAGTCGAGCGGCAAGGGAACACCGGATCCCCCGTGCGCCTGCCGCGGAAGGTGACGAGAGCGTGCGGCTGCAACCGCTCACGAAGCTGGCCGGATACCGAAGAGGCCCTCGCCGGCTCCCCGGAATTTCGCGTAACCTTCGATTGATTGATTGATTAATTGTAAAACATTTATTGCGTCGAGATCAGGTTGCAGGAGACACATACTAGATGGCCGCTAGCCCATGGCTTGCGGCGACCTCATTGGCCCGCTCGATTGCCCGTACCTGAATGTTAGGGTCCGAGCTGACCAGCACGGCCTCTTACCGCTCGGGAGAAGGGATCTGTATCAACTCCGCCGGAGGCGGATCATTTGCGCAGTTTCAGAGAATGCGGTCGTATGCGGCCCTTTCACCACATTTATGGCAGTTTGGGTCGTACTGGCCAGGGTACATGAGGGCAAGCACTGCCGTATTCAGAAGGGAGCGTAACCTTCGAGGTGGCGCTCCCGTCGCTACTTCCCTTTCCCCCTAAGGGAGACTTCCCTCCTCGCCCAGCCAGTGCTGTCCTGACGCACGATGGTGAAGATGGGCCGCGTCGAAATGGAGGGGGGAAGCTGGTTCTCCACACGCTCTCGTCAAAGGCGAATATCTGTTCTGCAGCGAGTTGCTGAATCGTTATACTTCCCATATTACCGCTAACTCTTTCGTGGATTTCTTCCTTACGAGTTTCTTCCGTTCCCTCTTTGAGACCTAGGCTACTTCAATAACTTCCCACATGCTGGTCAGTGCACCGCACCTAGCCGAGCACCTCCACATCCTGCACGGTGCCAGGGTGAGCGCATAATAAGTCAATTCCACTTTAGTCTCGCCATTCGGGCTCTTCCACCCCTCTTTCCGGTCCTCCAGTTCGCGTTTACGTCTTGTTAAAAATCAGCTTTTACTCTAATGTGCTTAAAATGATTATGATCTTGTGTTCACACACATACGCACGCAGATCTAGAACACACCTTTACACAATGGAACATGGCCTGAATCGGGGCGGTGACTAGCGACGCGTTCCGTAGTAAATTTAAAAGACAATGTTCTTTATTTTGTATTTCCTTTGTAAAGCTTTCTTTCCTTTTAGGGTTCTTTGCCATTCGTCGAAATATGAACCATACAACGCCGTCTGCCGTTAAAACGACCGCACACCATGTTATGACAGCAAGATATTAGTTAGCGTCACAAGACATCGCCAACAGAGCTGAGGCTCCCGCAAACGTCCCCGCCTGACGCCGTAACGTGTAAGCGGTATGCAGCGTATAGCCGCGCATCTTCGATTAACTAAAACTCTCTAACCTGTTTGTTCCGAGGTACACCGCACTGAGAACAATCTGCAAGCTGTCACACCCCGTGACAATGGTGTCTCGTTTTTTGTGAATAGCGGGTTAGAAGCAGGAAGTTCCCGAAACATGGCGGCAGAGCCCGCCAGAAAACTATACTGCGTGCAGGCTACAGTCCTTCTCGATCTTCTACTGTCTCCTTTTGCACGATGCACGAGCTTAGGCCCGAGTTCTCTGTGGCACTTCCGACAGGACTCTGGCGCTGTTTCTTCTGCGAGGCACGCGCCGTATCTGTTTCGCAGCGAGATATCTGTGAACCGCAACTCGGTTGACGTGCGGGTGAGGGATGAGGTGTGGCAGCATTGCAAGAGGCGTGCTAGTGTGTTGTGAGCGCGGGACTCTGTTAGTAATCACCGCGCTAGGCGCCTTTGTTATGATTGTCGTCATTCATTTTTGTTTTCGTTCCTACTTTTTTTTTCCTCTCCTGTGGCTACTTCCCCGTCTTTGGTATACCCATACTCCGTTTTTAAAACATGTATGCTTTGCGCCTGCATGAACGCAATTTCTGCCCGCAGAATTCCGCGCACACGTTTTTGTGTGTGAAAACCTCCCTTACAAAAATGTTCTATAGACAGTGCTATAGACTTCTTATAGCCTCTATTTCCTTCCTACAGGTATCTCTTTTTGTCTATTCATAGCCTATAGACAAACGTCTACTAAAAGCGTACGGCCATAAATCTATAGATTCTCTATAGACCGGCTATAGGTTTTGTATTGCCTGCATATAGCCTTCATTGATTACGAGAAAGTATTCGACTCAGTGGAAACCTCAGCAGTCATACAGGCATTGCGGATTCAGGGTGTAGAAGAGCCTTACGGCCAAATACTGGAAGATATATATAGCAACTGCACAGCTACCATAGTCCATAAAGTCAGCAATACAATTCCAATAATGAAGGGCGTCAGGCAAGGAGATGCGATCTCGCCAATGCTATTCATCGCCTGATTACAGGAGATATTCCAAGGCCTGAATTAGGAACAGTTGGGGATAAGAGTTAATGGAGAATACCTAAATAATCTGTGATTCGCTGATGACATTGCCTTGCTGAGTCACTCAGGAGATGAACTGCAAAGCATGATAAATGAGTTAGACAGGCAGAGCAGAACGGTGGGTCTGAAAATTAACATGCAGAAAACCAAAGTCATGTTCAACAGTCTAGCAAGGGAACAGCAGTTCACAATTGGAAGAGAGGTGCTGGAAGTGGCAAAAAGAATACGCCTACTTAGGGCAGGTAGTGACAGCTGATCCTGATCATGAGAGGGAAATAACCAGAAGGATCAGAATGGGGTGGAGCGCATAGGGCAGGTTCACTCAGATCATTAATAGCAGGTTAGAAAAGTGTACAACAACTGTATCTTACCGGTACTCACCTACGGGGCAGAAACGTGGAGGCTAACGAAAAGTGTTCAGCTTAAGTTAAGGACAACGCAGCGAGCCATGGAAAGAAAAATGATAGGTGTAACGTGAAGAGACCGGAAGCGGTCAGAGTCGGTGAGCGAACAAACGCGGGTTAATGACATCCTAGCCTAAATCAAGAAGAAACTGACTTGGGCAGGGCATGTGATGCGAAGGCAAGGTGACGGCTGGTCTTGAAGAGTAACGGAGTTGATGCCAGAGAAAGCAAGCGTAGCAGGGGGTGGCAGGAAATTAGGTGGGCGGATGAGATTAAGAACTTCGCAGGCATAGGGTGGGCTCAGATGGCAAAGGACAGGTTTAATTGAAGGGACATGAGAGAGGCCTTTGCCCGCAGTGGCTGTAGTCAGGCTGATGGTGGTGATAGACTGTTCTCTAGTACTCCTATAGACAGTTCTCTAGGGCTTGTCTATAGGAGTCTATAGACTGTATAGACAGAAGGCTTTATAGAAAAGCAATCGAGAACGGTACCTTTTTGTGGCTGCTCCTCCCTTTGATAAAAGAAAAAAAATAATTGAAATTCAAAATTTAAATTGAAAAAGTCTATGGGCAGTATGTAGACTGTCTAAAAAATGTTTGCAAGCGTTCTGCGAGTTTTAGGTGAATCTATGTAAACACAGTTAGAATAAATTGAATTGAATTTATGGTGGAAAGCAACGAGAAGAGGAAATCGAAGCGTGCGCTAAGCCTTTTCTCACTGCGTCTCTTTTACGACGCTGTTTCTTTTTTCAAAGCGATAGGATTAGAATTGGTAGCCGGTCATAAAATTTGTCCGTTGGATGGATGGAAGTGACGTCACGTGTGGCTGCTAATGCTATGCCAATACGTAATGAAATTCATAATGAATTTGGGTTTCCTGTGATTTTGTTTTCATCACGCAGCACCGACTGTGCCAGTTTTCAGTACAGTGCAACTTAAATTCGACAACACGCCCGTTGTAATATACAGTGTGGTGAGCACATCGAAGCAGTCGCAATTGTTTGTGCACTAAAATTTAAATCGCATCTCGGTGTAGACGTTTTTCAGCTGAGTAGACGATACATGAACGCACATTGGCGCCGACACGGTCTTAGACTATGGCATTTCGTTTGGGTGCATGTGTTCGTTGCGTCGCACAGTAGTTTTAACTGTCACTCTGGTTTATTAGGAGAGAATAGTTGTGTAGGTACTTTGCACTTAGTAAGTGGCGTGTGCGTTTTCTTGATATGACGTAAATAAAAAAAAATGGTAGACGATTACGATAGTCGGTAATGCGAAATTTGAGCGCAGCTCTTCAGCTGTGGCAGCTACTCCCTGCCACGGCCGGCAGGTGGCGCGTTACGCTGCTTTGTGCAGGAGTTTTAGCGGGCTCTTACGTTGACTAGTGCCGAAGGTTTCTTCTCCAGGAATTTTGGCGGGCTTTTACGCTGCGTAGTGCCGAAGTTTTGTGTAATATTCTTGGCGGGTTTTTACGCATAGGAATTTTGGCGGGCTTTCACAAGGCGTAGTCGGCCGGACGATGGGTCGGCAAGCTAGGAAATTTAAGGAGGACAAGGACGGGGAGTTAGTACAGTGCCAGGAGTGCGACCGTTGGTGTTACTTAGATGAGACAGGGTTCGGGAGCTTAGCCGAGGCGGGTGAGGCTAGCTTCGTGTGTAAGATGTGCAAGCGGTTTGGGGACGCCGTTCATGCGTTAAAAGGGGAATGGGAAGCTGGGTTTAATGCACTTAATGCGGACCGGCAGGTCGAACGAGAGGATCGGATTAAGCTGGAAGCTCAGGTCGCCGATTTGATTAAAAAGGAGGAGAATAATGCCGCCCTGTTGAAGCGAATGGTGGGCGAGATTAAAGAAGAGCGGGAAAAGCGGACCCAGCTAGAAAAACAGGTTGAAGCGCTCAGGTCGCGGCCGGCTGGGCACCCCAGTTCGGAGAAGTGTCAGGTGGAGGACGAGGCTCGTCGATCGTACAGTGCTGTAGTGCAGCGAGCATTGAGTGAGAAAAATGCGAACGAAATGAAAAAGGTTAAAGCGGGCATGGAAACTCGCGACAATAGCGTACAGCGGCAGGAGAGTCAGCTAGAGCGATCCGGAGGCCAACAGATGGAATTAGGAAGCGAACGTTTGGGGCACAGGAGAGTTCTGGTGGTCGGGGACTCGAATGTAGCGAGGGTTGAGGGAGGCGTTCTGACGGCAGTGAAGGCAGACAGGCGGGTGCAGGTGGAGGCTCAGTCGGGAAAGTGCATGGTGGATGCAATGGCCAGAGCCCGGGAGGTGGTGGTGGGTAGCATGGATGGCGAACACCTTGTGGTCATCCATGCTGGTCTCAATGATGTACTGCAGGGGAGGAGCCAGAATCTTGAGACGAAGTTGGAGGTGGGGATGCGTAGGCTTAGAGAGGCCTCTGAGAGTGTGCATGTGACCATATGCACAATCCCAGAGGTCCAGAGGCAGGCTCGCGAAACGGAAAGGAGGGTCGTGGAGACTAATCGGGTAATTAGGCTATTGAGTCGACGACTAAGATACGAGGTGATGGAGGTCAACAGGGAAGTGTACGAGGTTAGGCCCCACCCTTTTGCACAGGGTGGCATCCACTACGGTGGTGCCACTGGCAAGAAGGTGGGTAGTAGGATAGGTCGCCAGGCAACAGCTTTTTTGGGGGGACCCAGAGCTCTGAAGGAACCAGTGTAGAGAAGGAAGAATTAAGATCAAACGGACAATGGAACCATAGGGGAAGAAAGAGACGCAAGCGCCAGGGCCAAGTTAATTCAGATATAGGTTTCATTAACATGCAAGGTGGCAGGAATAGACTGAAATGGGAGGAAATAGAAGAACAGTTAAGACAGGAGGAATTAATGGTATATGGTTTAGCGGAAACACATCTTAGAGACATGGAGCAACCACCCTGTAACCCAGACTACGCATGGGAATATTGCAATAGAACAGAGGGCAGCAGAAAGGGAGGTGGAATTGGGGCATTCATTCATAAAAGTATGAATTTTCAAAGGGTTAGACTGGGATGCAGGGAACATTTATGGCTAAAAGGAACAGTGGCAGGCAAGCAAACACTCCTTGGCTTTGTATACCTGTGGACAGGGGTTAATGCCAAAGAGGAAAACAGGAAAATGTTAGAATGTATTGCAAACGACATTGATGAGCTAGGAGGACAGGGCGAGATAATTATATTAGGCGACATGAATGCACACATAGAAGACCTGGATGGGTACACGGATTCGACAGGAAGCATGCTGCAGGACATGTGTGACAGGCATGATTTAGTTGTATGCAACAGCACCGAGAAGTGTGAAGGGCTCATAACATGGGAGGCGGGGAGTCTGCACTCGACGATAGATTATGCACTAATGTCACAGAGGATGTATAACAGATTAGGGGTAATGAGCATAGTTGAAGATGGTTCCAGAAGTCTAGGTAGTGACCACAAGCGTATCAAGTTGAGCTTCAGAAGAAAAAGCAATGTAGGACTGAATCAAGATAAACAATCAGGGGGAAATTTTTACTCAGAAAAGCAATTGGAAGTAGCAGCCAAACAAATCGAGAAAGTAATTTTTGAGGATAGTGAAACAGAATGGACTTATACCAAATTAACTCGATTACTGGAGCTAGAGCTAGCTAAGGTGGGAGTAAAGCTAAAAGGGAAAAGATGCAAACCCAAGAGTTGGTGGGATGAGGAGGTCAAGAGGGCAATAGAAAAGTGCAAGGAAGCATCGAGGGAACACAGATATTCCAAGAAGAGGGGGGAACCAAAACCCGAAGTAGACAGAAAATGGGATACCTTCATAAAGTGTAGAAGGGACGCATCTTATTTGATTAATGAGAAAATTAGAAGAAAGGGTGCCCAATGGATGTCAAAAGTAAATAAAAAGGATAGAAAAGCAGCCCAAAAATTCTGGAAACATCTAAATGCAATGAGTAATAAAACTAGGCTAGAACAAAGGTTTATTGTTACAGATGAGGGTATTCGACTAGAAGGGGATGAAGCAATAAAACACATAGGAACAAGGATGACGGAAAAATTTTCAGCAAAGCACGTGGTACATAATTTATCGAAGGAGGATAGACCGGTTACAGCAATAGCTTCACTTGAGCAAGGAGAGTGGGAAAGGGCAGAGAAGAAGGTTCCTAGTGGCACATCAACAGGACCAGATGGTATCCCGATTATGTTGATAAAGAAGTTAGGACCTAAATCCAAGCAAACATTAATACAGGTAGTGAACAAAATGATAGTGGATGAGAAAGTCCCCGATGAATGGCGATTAAGTAGAATGAACATGATATATAAGGGAAAGGGGGACAAAGCAGACGTAAGTAACTATCGCCCCATAACAGTGACGTCTGTGGTTTACAGGGTGGTGATGCAAATTATAAAGGATAGACTGCAGGCTTGGGTGGAGAACGAGGGGGTGCTAGGGGAACTACAGAATGGGTTCCGGAAACAAAGGAGGTTGGATGACAATCTATTTTCATTGACACAGTGTATAGAAATTGCGGAAAAGGAACATAGGCCCTTATTGCTAGCATTTCTGGATATTAGGGGAGCCTATGACAACGTTACTCAGGAGCATTTGTGGGACATATTGGGCACATTGGATGTGGAAAATGGAGTAATTAATCTTTTAAAAGATATATATAGAGGTAACAGAGTGCTCATAAAATGGGAAAAAAATGTATCAGGGCCTGTAGAGATACAGCGGGGGCTTAGACAAGGATGTCCTCTGTACCCTTTGTTGTTCATGTTGTACCTGCAAGGTTTGGAGGCCAAGCTAGAGGGGAGCGGACTAGGTTTCAACCTATCTTTTTTCAAGCAAGGGGAATTGATTAAACAGACATTACCGGGACTAATATATGCGGACGATATAGTGATAATGGCTGACAACAAGGAAGACCTGCAGAAGTTGTTAGACATATGCAGTACAGAGGGAGATAGATTAGGCTTCAAGTATAGTAAGGAAAAATCTGCAGTCATGACATTTAATGAAGAGGGCGGCGAGCATAGAATACAGGAGTTCGTGCTAAAGGTAGTGAATGAGTACAAGTATCTTGGGGTATGGATAAATAACAGTGTTGAGTATCTGACAGAGCATGAAAAATATGTAATGAATAAAGCTAGTAGGAATGCAGCTGTCATGAAAAATAGGGCACTGTGGAATTACAATAGGTATGAGGTGGTAAGAGGGATCTGGAAAGGGGTGATGGTCCCTAGCCTGACCTTCGGGAATGCGGTCCTGTGTATGAGGCCAGATGTTCAAGCAAGGCTGGAAATTAGGCAACGGGGAGTAGGGAGGTTAGCTTTGGGAGCACATGGCAATACACCAAATCAGGGGGTACAGGGTGATATGGGATGGGCGTCTTTCGAGAGCAGAGAGGCTAGCAGTAAGATAGCATTTGAGGAACGATTAAGAAGGATGGAGGAAAAGCGGTGGGCTAGGAAAGTTTTCAGATACCTGTATATAAAGAATGTTGACACGAAATGGAGAAAGCGAACTAGAAAATTGACAAGCAAATATCTGGACAGCAGTAAGGGGGCAAATCAGCAATTATCGGTTAAGAAAAAGGTTAAAGGAACAGAGAGAGCTTTGTGGAAAACAGGGATGCTGACGAAATCGGCACTAGAAACATACCGGACCTTTAAACAGGAAATTGTCAAAGAAAATATCTATGATAATTGTAGGGGAAGTTCTTTGTTGTTTGAGGCCAGGACTGGAGTTTTGCGGACTAAGAAGTATAGAGTCAGGTACCAGGGGATAGACACTTTGTGCATTGCGTGCGGAGAGGAGGAGGAAACGGCTGAACACTTGATACTTTTCTGTAAAGGGCTTCACCCTACAGTGGAAGGCAGCGGGGCTGACTTACCCAAGGCATTGGGGTTTAGGGATAGTGAAGGGAAAGTGGATTTTAAGAGGTTAGAAGTAACCAAGCGAAGGTTATCTGATTGGTGGCTAAAAGCAAGACAGGAGTAAAATTTCACAAGACATGGCTAGGTGGCTTGAGCCACCGCCCGATGTAAAGGGTTCAGCCGTATCCATCCATCCATCCATCCATCCATGGCTTGCACTGACGTCGTAGCTGGGAATTCTGGGATACTGTTCCGCCATGTTGGTGCAGTCGCAGCGGCCGTGGTGCACTTGATACAGTTCGCGCGTACGGTGTACTTGACGGCGTTGCGATGGTTATCTGCGCGGTTGTTGGATGCTCCAACCGCACTTGTTGGGCGAAATCAACAAACACAAACTTTTTTCGTCTTCCAAAGGTCATAGAGCATCAAGGTGACCGCACGAAAGCTTTATGCGCGAAGCGACGGGAGGTTTGGCTGGCTCGTATAAAACGTGCCGATCTCAACACCGACAGGACGGGCATACGTGTTTGCGGCGCCCACTTCGTAAAAGGTAAGTCCGTTGCATATGCACAATGTTTATTTAGGTGCATGACGTACAAGCATAGCGGAAAATCTCATTTTAAACAAATTTTCTTGCATTTTGTAGGCAGACCATCAAAACTGTGGGAGGAGACGGACCCGGACTGGGCCCCTACGCTTTTGCTCGGCTACAACGCAAAACATGGTGATCCCGGTCGCCACGCTCGCGCGGCAAGACGACGGACCCAGAAACGCGCGGCTCAAGCGGAGTGTCAGGCCGAGGAGTCGGGAACAATGGAGGCTACGAATCCGGACGTCGTTCCCGCTTCTCCGTCGTCCTCGCCGCGAGCTGAGCACAACGTCGGCGTAGAAGACTGCGAAACAGGTGAACGTCTTTTTTATTTTGTGCGTTTGGGGCCGGGTGCAGCTAAGCACAAAATTGGAGTGGAGAAGGGACTTAGTTTTTTTTTTTCATTTATGTGGGGCACCCCAGATGTCACCCTCCTGCTTCTTTGCTAGCCTCCTATCCCCCACGCTCTACTACAATGCTGCCCCCCCCCCCCCCAACATCTCAAGTTAATTTTTTTTTTTGCAGCACATGAACTGCATAACAAAATTCATTTTGTTGCAGGGATTGCAGTCCAGACTGACCTTAAAATGGGCGACATTGAAGCACTGGAGAACGAATGTGTGGCACTCAATGAGCGTCTCTACGCTTCAAGGACTGAAAATAAGCTTCTGGAGTTGACAGAAGATGCCCTCAAATGTAGCGACGCTAAGGTTGTGTTCTACACTGGCATGGCAAACTTCACAATTCTGTATGCACTCTTCAATGTTCTAGAGAGGTTTGTATCGCACAATACAAACAACTGTTTGCTGAAGTTCCAGGAGTTCATGCTATTCATGATGAAGTTGAAACTGAATCTGCATGTCACTGACCTCGCTTTCAGGTTTAATGTGTCGGATGCCACAGTGTCACGCATATTCGACAAATGGCTGCATACTGCCTACTCCCGTCTAAAGTCTCAAATATTGTGGCCACAACGAAGTGTTCTGCACCGGACAATGCCACAAGCATTTTATGATTCTTTTGGGGAAAATGTTGCCGTAATAATCGACTGCTTTGAAATAAAGATAGAGAGACCATCTTCATATTTGCCCAGAAGTGAGACATGGTCTCAGTATAAAGGCAGCAATACAGCAAAGTATTTAATTGGCATTGCACCACAAGGAATTGTCAACTTCATCTCTGAAGGCTGGGGAGGGCGCTGTAGCGACAGGCACATAACCGAGCACTGTGGACTTCTAGATAATTTACTTCCAGGTGATGTAGTCCTTGCAGACCGAGGATTCAATGTGTCTGAAAGTGTTGGGTTTTACTGCGCTAGACTTCATGTACCGGCATTCACAAAAGGAAAGAAGCAACTGTCCGCAGCAGACGTTCTGACCACGAGGAAACTAGCAAATGTAAGGATTCACGTTGAAAGAGTTATCGGGCTTATCAGAAATAAGTATGTTATTCTGAAAGCGACACTGCCCATTGACTATGTTGTTTGCAGATCTGGAGATGATTTGACACCTCTCGACAAGATTGTTACTGTCTGCTGTGCCCTTTCTAACCTATGTCCTTCAATAGTAGCATCACTAAAACAGTACAATGAAGAACAGGTGCCTCTCTTGGCTGGGGAATGATAATGGAATTTTTAGGTTTCAATCCCACCAAGAAACTTTTTTTTACACGTAATTTCACATTAGGGGCTGCATTTAAGTAAGTGTGCTGCATTAGCCTTTCGCCATCATCAGGCTGACTGCACCCACTGCAGGGCAAAGGCTTCTCCCATGTCTCTCCAATTATCCCTGTCCTTTGCCATCTGCGCCCACGCTGTGCCTGCAAACTTTTTAATGTTGTCCGCCCACCTAACCTTCTGCCACCCCCTGCTGTTCTTGCCTTCTCTTGGAATCTACTCCATTACCCTTAAGGAGCAGCAGTTATCTTGCCTTCGCATTGCATGCCCTGGCCAAGCCCATTTCTTCCTGCTCATGATCCAGATCAGCAGTCGCTACCTGCCCCAAGTAGACCTTTAACACATCCAGCACCTCGGTGCCAAATGTGAACAGCTGTTCCCTTGCTCGACTGTTGAACATTACTTTGGTTTTCTGCATGCTAATTATTAGACCCACCGTTCTGCTCTGCCTGTCTAACTCATTGATCGTGATTTGCAGTTCACCTCCTGAGTGACTCAGCAAGGCAATGTCATCAGCGAATCGCAGATTATTAGGTGCAAAGCTATCCACGGCACTATGTCTTGCATAGCTTTGTACCATCAGTGTGGTTGCCCCTCAGATTTTTGTCAATGTTGCGCTGTTTCTGCTTCATTTGTCCTTGGAATGCGTACATTTGCAGTCTCAGCATGGCAAAGATGAAATATTCCCGTTAACCAGCAACAGTAAAGAAAAGGGGCACAATCGACATTGTCCCTTTCTTCCTATCTTGTCTTAGGTACACCATGCTCTGTGGCCTGCATTGAATATATACACCTCTTGCACATACGAATCTGTGTTATGCCTTTACCGCTACACATATTGTAACATCTTGAGATGTATGAATGAATGAATGAAAAACTTTATTGGTTCCTTTAGGAAGTAGTAGCGGTAGAGGACAAAGTCTTCGTCTTGAAGCTTGGGTCCTCCTTGGCCGTGGGTGGGCCCCTAGTCCAGGGCTCCACTGAGTCGGGCCACCTCGCTTGCGTGTGCTATGAGGGCCCTTTGGACCCCTAGCTCGCAGCTGGTGAGCCGGCTCTCCCATTGCTCCGCACTTGGTGTTTTGTGTTTGTGGAATGCTTGATTTCTTCCGCACTCCCATGTGACATGATATAGTGTTGGTTTTGCTCCGCACCACGGACAGTTGGTGCTATACTGTGTGGGGAACATCTTGTTTAATATGTATAAGTTTGGGAAGGAGCCTGTTTGCAGTCTTCGCCATCCTGTGGCTTCCTCCTTGGATAATGCTTTATGTGGTGGGGGGTATTGGAATCTTAGCCCCTATATAGGCTTAATAATTCTGAATAGCTGTCCCTGCAATTAATCTGGGGCCCCTCCGGGGTTAATGACGTTCCTGCTCGGCTGGTCATTCCTCGAGCTAGGTTGTCTGCCCCTTCGTTGCCCCTGATCCCTGCGTGACTCGGTATCCAGATTATGTTGTGTATTGGTCGTCCCTCAGGGAGCAGAGCTCTACTGAGGATCTTGAGTGCCGTGCTGCTAATTCTGCCTTTAGTATAGTTCCGGCACGCCTCTTGTGAATCTGTTAAGATGTTAAGGGATCTCCCTGCCCTATATCCTTCATTCGCTGCCAGGGCGACAGCAATCTCCTCTGCCTCCGTTATGTGAGATACTTCGGCTGTGAGACTTGTGATGTGTTCTCCGTGGTAATTTACAACTACTGCTACCGCGCTATTTTTGTGTGTTTGGGGGTATGGACCTCCTTCACCCCGCGACGTCACGAAGATGCGGTGGCGCTGATGTTAGCAGCGACTTTCGCATGGTAGGCAAAACAGGTTCCGCTTGCCCGTGCCTACCGCAGCTGCCGCAGCTACCGGCGGCTGCTTCAAGCCTGTGCACTGCAGAAACAGCATGTATTGACCAGCTGCGTCACTGCTGGATCCGCGTTGTAGCATAAAAATATTAATTTAGCCTCGATAGGTTTCTCGCGCATAAATGCCGCATTCGGAAACTGGCTAACAGGCATTGGGCCACGGTAGTAAAGCGCGAAGTCTGGGAGTCGATAGGCACTGACACTCAATGCACTTAATGGCATTCAAGTTACTGCGTTCATTCACCTGAACTTCAGGATAGTAGGCTGATAATTGCTCAAGGAAAAAAAAAACGACATATGCAGCTGCACACGTACTTATCACCTTGAGCCGGAGTGCACAGGGCGCCGACAGGTTCACTCGCCCCCAAGGAATGCGTTTTTTTGTTAATAGCACAGCACGTTTTAATGGCGCGTTTTATGACATTTAATATTTACTTGAAACTGTTTCTTGATATGACGACGTAATTATTTCATTCGAGTAGAAAGAAGTCTGGTAAGCTGTGTCAATCTTGCGCGGTCGCGTTGGTGTGCTTAGAATAGCGTACCTTAAGTGTGCTAAACGCCATATGCTTTTTCATTGCATCATGCATGTGTCAAGTTTCATGAGGTAGTACATGATCGCGAAGCTTGTTTGGAACGAAGCAGCCGCAGGCGTGCTACTAACAGACACGTGGCGAGATTGAGAGGGGACGCGGCATGAAAAGTGTTTTCGTTATTCATGCATGCGATATGTAACTAAACTTGGTGCAAATATGAAATTCCTACGCTAGTTTCAGTAATTCCTTTTATTTATAGCTATACCTGGTGCAGTTCTGGGTAATTATAATTAACACCGTCGTCAAGTCCCCCCCAAGGTCTCAAATAATTGACTAGATAGTGCGCAGTTTTTTCATGCCAGCATGTGCATAAAGCCCTGTTCTGTACGATGACGCGATTAGTTCTTTTTCTATATGATCAGTACTTATGCATGCATAGTTACATGAAAACGTTTCTTACAAGAAATAACTAACACAGTACTGCACGTCTAGGGAAAAAAATCGAGAGATTTATTACGCTCCTCAACGTCTCAGGAATAGTTTGCGACAAATGGAATCATTTGATTTTCATGCGAATTAAGAAGGTGAGTGATCCAGTCGCAGAAAATGTGAGAGGTCACAAAACGAACCTTAAAGTTTATTCCCTCGTTTATGGCATCTTCGCTTTCGCTTTGGTCAAAGAAATGCGGCACTGAAATCAAAGAAATTACCTCACAATTTTTGACGACCACACTTCTAAAAAGCGTAATTTATAAATTTGTACTCAATATTTTGCTATAATTTTTCGTCACGAAACTAGACTTCAGGGCTAGGAAAGAAAATAATTCTAGAAATCAAAAATTTTCACCAAATCGACTAGCTTAACAAGAGGACAAGTCGGCCTGGCTGGTGTGTGGTCATGCGGCTAAAAACAGAGCTAAGCGAGACAGGAGATCAGGGACACGACTCTGTCCCCACTTTTCGCACAGCGCGACACGTAGGTATGTCAGCAGACGATGAGCGCATGTCTGCTCCGACGAAACAAGGCCAGCACTTCCCCTCACTATTGTCCCGAAGTAAAATCATACCGGCTAGTGCAGTGTGTCAAAACGTGTTTTATTCAATGCCTAGCGCATAAATAAACGGCAGGAACGCTTTCTACATGTTTACTACTAAACATATATACAATACAGTGGCAAACTATTTCTCTTTATAGGCCGCATGTGGCCAACGCGAGCTCGTGTACTTCAACAAATTACTAAGTTGGAAGCATCGACCATTGCTATGATTCGCAGAAACTGGAAACGCGCCTACAAGCCTTGAAAACCCGCGCTCAACACCTATCCGCGACGCCACTCCCCGACCTTTTGCCTACCACGAGCTCGCTAGCGACATCAGCGCCACCTCGTTTGTTTACAAACATGGAGGAGGTCCATAGGGAGGCATCAGTGTAGACTGATGCCCCATGTTCCTCTCATAAAATTCTGCCCTAACCTGTCTCCTGTTAGCATGGAGGTTTGGATCCATGTTTCGGGGAATAGGTTGTATGCATAGCTTCTTTCTTAGCGGGTCTGGTATTGTGGCCCTGCTATTTTGTGGCTTTTCTATTTCTCGACCTAGCTTTGTCAGGAGCGCCCTTCCAGTCGTTGTGTTGCTAAGTCTTCGTATTTGTGCCTTGAGCTGGCATTCTCTTAATTCTTCGAAGGTGTTGCTGATTCCGAGTTGCATGAGCTTGTCGTTGGATGTATTTCTTGGGAGATGAAGAGCTGTTTTGTATGCCTTCCGGAGTATTGTCTCCGCTTGCTCCTTCTCTGCTTTGATAGTCACATGGTACGGTAATGAATATGTTACCCGGCTGATCACTAGGCTGTTGACTAGCCTGAGTGTGTCCTCCTCCTTCATGCCATACCTCTTGTGCGCTACTCTACTGATCATCCGGCCTACTTGTCCTGCCGCTTTGCTTAGCAGGCTGAGTGTATGACTGCACTTCCGGCTTCCTTGCAGCCACATGCCGAGGATTCTGATCATCTTTTGTTCCGGGATGTTCTGGCCCTCTAGTTTTATTTCGAGTGGAGCATCCGTAGGGTTCCTACCCACTCCGTGGAGCATTTAAGTCCTCTTTGTTTTGTGTATTCTTCAATGCAGGTGGCAGCCTCTTGTAGCGCCTCCTGCTTCTCCCCCAGTGAGCCTTGGGTGGTCCAGATGGTGATATCGTCTGCGTACATTGCATGACTAATCCCCTGGACTTGGCTGAGTTTCTTGGCGAGGTTGACCATCACTATGTTAGAGTATTGGCGAGATTACTGAGCCTTGCGGAGTGCCCTTGCATGGCATTTGAAAGGTGTCAATCCGCAGGTCTCCAAGGCCTACCGTCGCTGTGCTGTCCGTGAGGAAGCTTCGAACGTAGTCATGGACCTTCTTCCCGCAGTTGGTTGTGTTAAGTCCTTCCATAATGGCGGCTTGGGATACGTTGTCAAAGGCCCCTTTAATATCGATGGCCATGACAACGTTCTCCCCGTTCTTTGGCATCGTTTCGAGTACCTCTTCTTTTAGTTGTAGCAAGATGTCTTGGGTTGATAAATTTGCCCTGAATCCGAACATGGTGTTGGGGTACCATTCTCAGTCTTCTAGATGCGTTTGTATTCGTCGGGTAATTATTCTCTCGTACAGCTTGCCTAGGCATGATGTTAGCGAGATCGGTCTGAGGTTTTCAATTTGGAGTTTCTTGCCGGGCTTGGGGATCATGACGACTACGGCGTGTTTCCACTCCGCTGGGACTGTCCCTTCTTCCCATTGTTTGTTTAGATATAGGGTGAGTTGGCTGATTGCTTCGTCGCTTAAATTTCGGATTAACGAGTTATGAATCTTGTCCGCCCCTGCTGCCATATTTTTCGTTGTTGCCCTTATGGCCTCGACGACCTCTTCTCTTGTGATGGGTCAGTCCGTGGTTGGGTTTTCTTCGCCCTGGTAGTCGCCTTGGTAGCCGTCTACCTGGTCCTTCCCGTAGCATTTCTCTCGTACTGCCTGGAGCAGCTGTTCTTGTGTACCTTCGTACTGATGAATTAGCCTTTGGATGGATTTGCTGCTTTCCGCCTTGCTTTTGCTCGGATCCATGAGTGTTCCGAGGATCTGCCACGTTCTAGCCGTGCTGAGGGTTCCATTCAGCGAGGTACTAAACTGCTGCCACCCTTGTCTTGCCGGCTGCGTTGCATATGTTGTTGTTGTTAGCCTATCAAAAGATGGCACATACCCACACTGGGGGATCGGCCAAGAATCGGGTGGCTATTCACCTGAACGCAGTTTACAAAAAGGAAAAGCACGTGGGAGTGCAACACCGGTGAATTTCGGCAATCTTCTTCTTTAACTTTCTGTTTAGCTTTTGGCGCTTCCACCGCTTGGTCAGGCCTCGTCTTGCCTCCCAGAGCCTGAGAAGTTATGTCGTCCTTAAGTTGTTTGCAGTGGGTGCAGAAGGCATCCCAGTCAGTTAGGTTTGCCTTGCCGATCTTCCTTTTGATGCTTTCTGCCTCTGTGCTGACCCTAATGATGTAGTGGTCGCTGTCGAGATTTTCTTGCAGGTTCTCCCATTCGACTTGCTTAGCGCCCCTGTCAAAGGTTAGGTCGGGACATGTGTCCATGCTTACGCTATTACCCTGTCTAGTAGGCTGACTTTCATCTGTGAGTAACTCGCAGCCTATGTTTTCCGCTGCTGTGCAGATGCCGCACCCCTTTTTATCTTCGATCCTGCTGCCCCATTGTGGGCTTTTCGCATTAAAATCCCCTGCTATTATTAGGGTATTCTGCCCTGCAAGCTTCTTTGCTTCCGCAAAAAGCTTAATGAAGTCTCCTTTATTTTTAAGTGGGCTGTACAAATTTACTATAAAAGTGCTTTTAGCTTTTCTTTTTCTCTTGGGAATCACTTCAGTTATTATGTGTTCTAGCTGTGTGTCTTCAGTGTTCTAGCTGTGTGTCTTCAAACTCCTTATGAGCTATGGTTGTGATTTTGTTGCTAATGAGAGTTGCTGTTCTTCCGTTCTCCTGACATGAGTATCCTTTTAGGGTTGGGGTGCAATTTGTTTCTGGTAGAAGTATTAGATCTGGTGGGTTTCCTCTAATGTTAATGAATTGCTGTAAGAGCCCTTGCTTATGCCTGTATCTCCGGCAATTCCACTGCCATATCTCTAGTTGTATCTCTAGTTGAGATGTATACATTTTTCTGATTTGTTTAGGGTCGTAGATGGATGCCAATAAAGTGGTTTTACAATGCAACTTCAACTCATTTTTGTATTCCTGCAATTCAGTTGTATGTTTTGTTCATTGTTGTCATTGATGCAAATGTGTAAAGATGCATAGCACCATGACACAGAGGGATTGAAGAAGCCAGGTGTAATAAGAACACAGCACACTACTAATACAGCACACACAGCACACCACAGTAATAAGAGCATAGCGTCACGAACAACCAGCGGAACCGTCCAGGCACAGATCAGAGACCGCTTTCAGTCCAGAGCACGCACAAGCGACCGAGCGTTCGGCGCTTCTCGTCGTCTTCTTCGTTGAGCGCCAGCCTCTGAAGATTCTAAAGCATGTGTCCAGTCTTACAATTCCCCCCGGGCGAAAGGGCGCCACCCTCGCGGCCTAGAGCGATGTGACGACGGCGGGGTCGTAGTAAGGTTTGAGGCGGGTCGTGTGGACAATTTCGCGGCCTCGGCGGCGATGATCAGGGGATGGTGTAAGGAGTTCGATGAGGTAATTGACGGGGTACATCTGCTGAAGAATATGGTAGGGTCCCTGGTACTTGCTAACAAGTTTGGAGGAAAGGCCGGGACCTGAGGAGGGTACCCAGAGCCAGACCAAAGAGTCAGGAAGGTAAGCAGGTGGAAGTGCAGGGGGATCACGGGTGCTTTTCTGCTGCTGCTGGGCGTGAGAAGTGAAGGACCGGGCAAGCTGTCGGCATTCTTCGGCATAAGTTGCGGCTTGAGAAATAGTTGTAAATTCGGAAGCATCAGGGCGGTAAAGTAGAATGGTGTCCATTTTGCAAGAAGGCTCACGGCCGTACAGGCTTGAGCAGCAGAGTTATAAGCATATGTGACAAAAGGGAGAACGCAGTCCCAGTTACAATGGTCGGAAGCAACATACATGGCCAGGATGTCGCCGAGGGTGCGATTAAAACGCTCAACCATGCCATTTGTCTGGGGATGGTAGGCTCTTTGGGCGCACCATGGCGAAGAATGAAGGATGCAATGTCGTGGGCTGTAGCGGATGGTAAAGGCGATGTTTCAGTGTAACGTGTAAGGTGGTCGATGGCAACGATGATCCAGCGGTTCCCAGTTGATGTGCTGGGAAGAGGGCCGTGGAGGTCGACGCCAACACGCTCGAAGGGCTGTACTGCGCAAGGCAGCGGCTGCATAGGAGCGGCGGGTCGGCGAGGTGGATGTTTTCGTCCCTGGCATACGGTGCTCTGAACGAACTGGCGGATGTAACGGGCCATCCCACGCCAGTAGTACCGCTGTCGTAGACGGGTGAAATTCTTCAAGAATCCGGCATGGGCACACTGGGGATCATCGTGGTAGGAAGAGCAAATGAAGGAGTGCAGATGTGTCGGAATGACGAGAAGCCACTTCCGACCATCCGGGAGATAGTTGCGGCGGTAAAGGAGCTCGTCTCGGATGGCGAAATGGTGGGACTGACGACGGAGAGCACGGGAAGGAGGTCGAGACGATTGGCCAGATAGGAGATCAAAAAGGCAAGTGATCCAAGGGTCTTTGCGTTGCTCGTAAGCCATATCAGCGAACTCAAACTTCAAAGAAAGCAGGGCGGGTATACAAGGCGCTGCCTCAGATGGTACAGGGGAACGTGAGAAAGCATCAGCATCGGCATGTTTGTGGCCGGAACGATAGATAACGCGAATGTCGTACTCTTGGAGTCTCAGAGCCCATCGCGCCAGTCGACCAGAGGGATCTTTCAATGAGGACAGCCAGCAGATGGCGTGGCGATCGGTGACAACGTCAAAAGGGCGCCCGTACAGGCAGGGGCGAAATTTGACGATCTCCCAAAGGATGGCTAAACACTCCTTCTCGGTGACAGAATAGTTGGCTTCAGCTTTTGTGAGTGTCCGGCTAGCATAAGCGACAACGTATTCGTCAAAGCCTTGCTTGCGTTGAGCGAGTACTGCACCGAGGTCGACGCCGCTGGCATTGGTGGAGTGGTGAGGAGGCGACGGAGTGTCGTAAACGCTTCATCACAGGCTGGCGACCAGGCCGAAAGGTCGTGGCTGGAAAGGAGCTTGTTCAGGGGGTAGACGATAGTGGCAAAATTGCGGACAAAGCGGCGGAAGTAGGAGCAGGGGCCGACGAAGCTGCAGAGGTCTTTTACAGAAGTGTGCTTTGGAAATTCGGCCCCAGCTCGCAACTTGGCTGGGTCCGGAAGAACGCCATCCTTCGACACGACATGTCCGAGAATGGTGAGCTGCCGAGCTCCGAAGCGGCAGTTTTTCAAATTAAGTTGGAGGCCAGTGTCGGCCAGGCAGCGAAGAAATGTCTCAAGGCACTGGAGGTGAGACGGAAAGTCCGGGGAAAACATTACAACGTCGTCTAGATAACAAAGGCATGTGTGCCATTTGAGCCCTCGGAGTATGTTGTCCATCATGCGCTCGAATGTGGCGGGTGCATTGCAGAGGCCGAAGGGCATGACATTAAATTCATAGAGCTCGTCGGGTGTGACGAATGCAGTTTTTGGGCGATCGGCCTCCGCCATCGGCACCTGCCAGTAACCGGAGCGCTAGTCCAATGAAGAAAAGAACTCGGAGCCCTGCAGGCAGGCAAGGGCATCGTCGATACGGGGGAGAGGGTAAACATCTTTGCGTGTAATCTTATTCAGACAACGGTAGTCCACGCAGAAACGGATGGAACCATCTTTTTTTCTTGACCAGAACCACTGGCGACGCCCACGGGCTGTGCGGCGGTTGTATCACGTGACGCTGGAGCGTGTCAATGATGCTGCGCTCAACGGCTGACACGCGGTACGGACGTTGGCGCAAAGGGGCATGGGTTCCAGTGTCAATACAGTGGGTAACGGTGGTGGTGCGGCCCAAGGAAGGTTGCTGGTAGTCAAACGAAGCTTGAAAACGCTGCAAAACGGCTACAAGCTAGTCTTGTTGGGTAGACGTCAGGGTGGCGTCGATGGAACGGTGAAAAATATCTACAGACGACTGATTCGTGATGGGAACAGGCGTAATGGCGCTGACGTGAAGGCCGGCCGCGCTATCGACGAGGGGGTATGCGGAGGCGGGATCGAGAACGGCAACGTTACCAAGCGATTGGCCACGGAGTAAAGTGGTAGGGCAGGAGAACGGGTTGGCCACATAAATAGCGCTGGAGCCACGAACAATTGTCAGCACAGCATGAGGCAACAAAACAGACTTCTGGTCAGCGCATCGTAAAGTGGGGGTATAAGTGACAGTTGCATCTGAGAGGGCAGCACAAGAAAGAGGCACCTGCACTGAAGAGAAAGGTGGAACGTCTGTGTCCTCTGAGACGACCACAGTAGCGGCAGCAGCACCGGTTACGTCCAAGGGGGCGTCACTGTAGGGCTACAAGTCAAGCTCAGCACGGGCGCAGTCAATATAACGGCGTGATGTGAGGAGAGGAAGTCCTCCCAACCAAGGATAACGTCGTGAGAGGAGCCGGCGAGGACGATGAACTCGATCGTGTAGGGAACGTTCCTGATGAGCAGGCGGGCGGTGCAGGCGGCTAACGGTCGAATGTCCTAAGCGCTGGCGGTGCGGAGAGAAACGGGAGGAAGGGGCATCGTCACTTTTTTGAGACTGCGACAGAGGGTGTGACTGAGAACCGAAACGGCTGCGCCAGTGTCAACAAGTGCTTTGACGGCGACTCCTTCAACGAAAATGGTAATAATATTGGCAGGCGCAGAAACAGGTCTTGAGTGAGCTGCTGGTGACGCAGTTCTTGCCTCCGTAACTGCGGTGGTTAGTTTTTACGCATGGACGGCGGGTTGGCGACAGAGCATTGGAGAACGGGAACGATGGCCAGGAGACGGCGAGCGGTGGGTGCAGGGATGGTAACTAGGAAAAGAATCTGGAGGCGGCAAGTGTGGCGGAAGGTCATACGTCGACTCACGCCTATAATCGTAGGGACGGTGGTCACGACTGCGACACAAACGAGCCACGTGACCAGCGACGCCACAGGCGTAGCAAATAGGGCGGTTGTCTTTTGTGCGCCAGGGGTTGAGTGGCTGCGGCTGTGATCGGGGGCAGGCAACCGGACGGTAAGGTGGTGTTGCAGGTCGCTGGGTAGACAGGGGCAGCAGGTGAGGGCCGCGACCGCACCACGGCATCGGCGTACGTCAGAGGAGCCGTGATCAGGAGTGGCTGAGAAGGAGGTGGCAGGACTTCAGCGACCTGCTCCTCGATGATACGCTGTAGGTTGGGAGTGAGCGACGGCGCAGGCGGGCAGGTAGACAAAGATAGCTGGCGTGCGACTTCCTCACGTACAGACTGCTGGATGCTCTGGAGGAGCGACTGTTGGTCCAGAGCACCGTCCCCTGGGAGAGCCAAGCTGCAAAGTGCGGCCTCCTGAAAGCCTGCACGCCGGGTAGAAAGGCACTGTTTGCGCAGCTCATCGAAGCTTTGGCAGTAGCCGATGACACCGGAGACAGTCTGGGGATCTTTGGCGACGAGCATCTGGAAGGCATCATCCTCAATGCCTTTCATAATGTGTCTGATCTTGTCGGCCTCGCTCATAGAAGGGTCGACACGCTTGCAGAGGTCGACGACATCTTCGATATAACTGGTGAAGTTTTCAACGGTTTGCTGGGCCCGACTTCGCAAGCATTTGCTCGGCGCGAAGCTTTCGCACTGTGGGACGGCCAAAGACTTCTGTCAGACTGGTTTTTAGAGCTGCCCAGCTTGAGATGTCAGCCTCATGGTTTCGAAACCAGAGATTGGCTACGTCGCTCAGATAAAAGATAACGTTGGTGAGCTTGACGCTATCGTCCCACTTGTTGTATGCGCTTACGCATTCATAGGAGGCCAACCAATCCTCCACATCCATGTCATCTGTGGCGCTGAAGATGGTTGGGTCACGCTGCCATGCGGCGCCGGAACAGAAGACAGCCGACGGAAGCTGTGAAGTGGTTTGGGTGACGGTCTCGGGCATTGCAGAGGTGGTAGGCAATGCGCGGGTGCGAAGCTCCAGGGCGAGGGATCGTTGGCACCTCCACCACTTGTAATAAGAACACAGCACACTACTAATACAGCACACCACAGCACAGTAATAAGCACAGCGTCACGAACAACCAGCGGAACCGTACAGGCACAGATCAGAGACCGCGTTCAGTCCAGAGCACGCATGAGTGTTCGGCGCTCAAGCTTCGGAGTGTTCGGCGCTTCTCGTCGTCTTCTTCGTTGAGCACCAGCGTCTGAAGATTCTAAAGCCCATGTCCAGTCTTACACAGGGTATATTTTCTTTGTATTGGCAACAAAAACTGGAAGCCCGAACAGCACTTAAGAATAAAGAGTGAGAAAAAAAAGACTAATCAGTCTTGTTTTCTTTGCACTCAGGACAAAACCATTTTTTTGCTCTCGGCTTGCGTTTCAGTCCAACACAGGAGAAGTGGAACCACTTGTACTGGCATGACGCACTGTCACAAGCAACCATTTTGCCAGTATCCGGTCCACGGCAGAAACAGTATCCTGCACCGTCAGACGGCTTGTCCTCTAGACTGTTTTGTTGCCTTGTGTAAAAGCGGTTGAACAGTTCAGGTAAAATTGCTTTCTGAAAAAACTGCCTTGCACGAGCAAATATGTCAGTGCAAAACTGCTCATCACACCTTAATCTCTCAATGTGTAACACATTCGGTCCCCACACCACGAAGTCACAGAATTCAACCTGGCACACTTTCATCTGAGTCTGGATTTGGTAGTAGTAAGCATGACTTGTGTCAAGCTTAAGTGTTCCATTAATATTACTCAAACACTTGGTGGTGATCTCCTCACCATCTTTCAACGAAAATGGGCACTTAAACTCTACAACACCTCTCCCACAGCAGCTGCATGAGACTATGGCATCCGGTGATGCGCCAACAAATGGGTAAGCAGTGCTCAGGTGCAGCCCTGACCTTCGGCATTGGAAGTCGCAGTGCTTTATGGCTTCTTTAGCTTTATAAGCCTCAAAAGCATCCTGCTCATGTTTCCGACCCCACATAACAGCAGGCACATTTACAGAATTTTGTTCAGGGTAACATATCAACTTCAGCAATGACACGCTGGGGCTGTCAACACTTGTTTGACACACCCTTTTCATTACTGAAGCTGTCACTCTGCCAGCTCTGTAGAGGAACCAGTCCGGTGAGTTGCTCTGGTGTCTTGTTGCAGCCTCAACTGATTTAACTGTGTCCTCTCCGACTGAAAATGTGGACAGAAAGTTCTTGGCCTTCTCCAAAAGCACATCAAAATCATTAGCCAAGTTCTCCTGAGAGTATAACTTTCTTAAATGAGCAGGTTGTGTCCGTACGGGCTCATGAAAACGTTCGCGATATTCTGGCAGCACAGAAAATAGCGCAGGTACAACGTCTGTGTTTTCGAAAGCACTGTAAAGTTCTCCAAGTTCTTCTTCTGTTGGTGGTGGGATATTCATTCGTTTCTTTGCTTTGGTCTCAGTTGAAGTGCTGTTGCAGATTGCATCATCCAGCTTTCGCTTTTTCACCCTGGACGAAGTGAAGTCGATATCTTTCAGCCTCTTGAATTGTACCTTCTCGACGTAGGCAGGAAGCCAGATGTTGCTCTGTGAGGTGCAGCTGGTGGCGTTTTTCATTATGACACCGGTCTCAACTGCATAAAGGCAGGCTCCAACATGAGAACAGGCCTCTCCTGCTCCTGCCATACACGTGCAGTGGGCTGTGAGCACAGCCCCACTTTTTTTACACAGAATCCATACACGTAGAGGCTGGTCTCGCAACCTTTGTGAATGGTTCACCTGCAAAGAAAATATGGCAAAGTCCAAATTAACATTGGGCACATCTCTGCACAGGCGCACGTCACTGTCGATCTTGTCGCGCTACCGGACCGTCGAAAACGGCAACAGCGATGAGCTTGATCAGTTAATGCGGGCCATAATGCGCGACGCGACAGGCGAGACCTAAATTGTTGGTCGACAAATCTGTAGCGAGCGATAACAATCTCTCCACGCATGACCGTTTCTTTTTTGCGCAATAACTTGTTGGGTTTCCAAACTAAAGATAAACCAGCAACGGTTCCTTTCATGTGCCCATTTAATCTGAAGTCGTCCAGGTTCAGTACATACGAAGAAATGAATGAAGTTTGTAAACAGTTCTTTTTAAAACTTTACTGAGTGACTGCTTACACTCAGTCACTTGTGGATTTAATAACCGTTATTTCTTTACTCTAATCCTTACAAAGATCAATGTCCTGCGGCTTACCTCTCCAAGTAGAAGCACCTTGTCCCCTTGCAGCTGTTTTGCCGACAGTCCCTTCACCCAGCCGCTAGTGAAATAATTATGCGCCTCGGTGGACTTAAACGCCTTCATTTCTTCAAGGGTCAGAAAACTTGCAGAAAAAACAAGGTAATTGACGATGTCACCGTAACAAATCTCTGGAAATATGTCGACATCGCTTGTTGTGTCCGTTCCCGGCCGCAGCATGAACGGGTCGATATTATCGCAGAGACGCACTTTTTCCGCATACCGAACGCGCTCCGACCCCGTAAGATCTAAGCGGTAGGTAGCGTCTAAAGGCTGCTTACTGAGAAGCGGCGGCATGCCACACAAAAGGCAACAAAATTGCACGAGTTACCACTAGCGAGGAAACGCGTGCGACCCGCACTCCACCGACTCCGCACAGACTGCACCAACATGTCCGCCGCAGCGCGCGCCGCCGGACGTGACGTCACGTGAAAACCATGTATAGCCACCCTCCTGGGTATCCCCGAAGCAGCCAACTTCCGGTTTTCGATTCATCTTCTCTCGCCGTGGCGGGTGGCGCTTCGCTCTGCTACTATACCTGCCAACACGCCACCTGAGGTGGCGTGGCCTGTGAGGTGGCGTGACCTGTGAAGTGGTGTGTTATGCCGACTACGTCGACGTCGACAACTACGGCGAGGAACTCAGGAATGGGCGACTAAGAGCTGCTCTCTAAAACTGCTGCGTTAAGTTACTGAATGGCGAGACTGCCACTCTGATGGGAATGGGAGAGGCCGCTCTACTAGTAACAGATATCGCAGTCATTTTTTTTCCCGCTCCTCCTCTAATATTACAACGGAGGCTCAGCGGATGACGGGGATGCTGCCCCTCACCTTAGAGAAACCTCATAACACACATATGCTTGAAGATACTCAGCGAGATGAGCTTGAGGGCCCTTCATGGCTTTGTGAGCTGCGCTGAAGAGGAAGTAAGCAGGAAGAAGAGAAAGAGAGAGAGCGAAACATCTTTGTTGAAAACGGTTAAGACTTATGTGTCTAGTGCATTCCTTGAAAATAATTTAGAGGAGCGTCGGAGTAGGCGCAGTGCCCAGTTCCTTGGGTTGTGTTACCTTTAAGTAAAATGAGACATTGCGTCCACCGCTAAAGTTCCTTCTTGAATTCTGCTGAGCGGATGACGGCCTGGGAAAGATGCTTTTTCCCGGGTGTCGCTATGCCAAGCGCGGCAAGCCCGACCTGTCCTTCATCCACCTAATGCCAGACCGATGCAGCATGCAATAGCCAATACATCGTATTCCACATGAGGGCAAATGCGGGCCGGTTGGTACATTTTTTTGAAGAACTACATAAAACAGCGCTACGGAAGATGAGACAAGAGAAGGACAAACACCAGCGCTGGTGTTTGTCCTTCCCTTGTCTCGTCTTCCGTAGCACTGTTTCATCTAGCTCTTCAACCTTGTATTTCCTTTTCCTTCTGGGATGATAAAGACGTTTACAACGACTGTTACTTGATAAACAATGGTAACCATAACGTAGATGGAGTGGTCCAGCCAAGCCATCAGAGGAACTGTAAGCGTGGGTGCGTAAGGACAAAACCAGAAGGTATGTGGGTTGCTGGTACAGCCGCCAGAAAAAAAATCAAAATCGATAAGATAACGATTTCAAGTGATATTTGTTGGTTTTTGCGCAAACACCATCATACCTTTTGTGCAACGTAATTACACGCTGATTTTTGCTTGTTTTTCCTGCGCAGCAGGCAATATTTTTTTGGCTCTTACGGCCTAGTTATAGTGCAGTAGCCATATCACTTATAGAGTGATATGTCTGGCATACCACAAGGGTATGTATGTCATCTCCCTAGTAGTGGCATGCATTTCTTAGCAGATATGGCTCGTTAACTCTAGTCAACTGGTTGCCCCACTGGATAGCCAAAATTCCCACCGGTAGTTTCTGTCATAAACTTCTTGCCCAACATTCAATTTCTGTGAAATACCAAACCGCAGGTCAGTGATTGCCTCCGACAATCTCACAGTCGACATGCGATTGTTGCACGAGATTAATCCGTGCGTCTCCATCGTGCGTCAAGATGACGGCAAGTAAGAAGGGAAGCAGACAGCCTTCGTCGAAAGACAGACAGTAATCTTTATTAACCCACATCAAAACAAACGCAACATGCCCGCCCATGCCCCCTCAACAAGCAGAGGGACTGTATACACAATATCTGTGTATATGTTTTGTGGTACCGTGTCGTGTCGTGTGCAGGGCATTCAGGCGTATGTACACCCCTGTGGCTGTTCCGTCACACACAAAAGGTGAACCTAAGGCCGTCTGCTCAGGGATTTAGGTTAAGCTTGCGTTTTAAGGATTATGTCTTTGCGCCCCCCCCCCCCCCAGCTCAGGTTTCGGCTTATAAGACGTTGGATTCTTGTCCTCCTATTGGCACATCCTATTGGCAGGTGCATGCTGACGTCAGCTGCTGCGTAAATGATGTCGATGACGTGGCGAAGGCCAGGCGATGTAGAGACTCGACCGGAAATCAGGAAAGTAAGATGACGTGCCGAGTGACATCAGGGAAAGCGGCCTGCTTCAAAACAAGGGAACTGGCGGAATGGTCGTTTTTAGAGGTACTCAAATGAACGCAGTCAGCGATGAGGGGAGCCTTAGTGAAGAGCTCGGTATTCTTTTCCATCGCCTGGGTTTTTGTAACGTGCTAATAGTTTTCATTGCACCACACACACTTCTAGCATTTCGCCGCCTTCTAATTCTTGCAAGGAGTTCGTGTGGTGTGCACGGGAGGGAAAGGGAGAGAGGACAGGGTAGAGTAACATGCTCGGGATAGCAAAATTTTGTACTTTACTGCGAAGATGGTGTTATGAAACCTGTAATAAGAGCGATCCCGCACTTATCAAAACCATGCGAAAGAGAAGAGAGATTACACACACTTCCAAGATTCAAGACCTGTTGCACATAGACATAGATCTAAATAAACTAGCAAGTGGTGTTATTCCACATTTCCAAGCAAAGATACATCTTTAAGAGCCCACACATCTGCTCTTGAAGCTCCAACATGCGAGAAAAAAAATAATTTAAAATGCACCTTGCCGCCTTGAGCGCGCACATCAAAAGAAGCGTTTTTGAGATACCTAAAGGACCACTCAAGTGCCTTGTAACGACGCCACGGAAGATCAGCTATCCCGTAAGATAGGTTGTGTAACGTCCGAACTATTCCTTTGTTTTCAGGATTTTCTAACCTCCAAGCGCCTTCCATGCTGTTTTGGACTCATACGAACTTAAAGCTGTATTTCCGAGCGCTTCTATCTGCATTGATACAACTTAAAACGTCGTTTGCAAAGCTCTTTCGTTAGAGCATACACGCAGACGATCAATGAAAAGTCAAGCTAAAGATAAAAGCCCCGGGGCAGACAGCCTGCATTGTTGCAACTTGAAATGTCGTCTGCAAAGCCCTTTAGGCAGCGCATACACTCTGACAATTAAGGAAATCTCAAGTTAGGAAAAAAACAAAAGCCCTAGAGCAGACGGCCTGTCCGCAAACAGCCCTTTGTACGTGTTTGTCTTTCCTGTGTGTTCGTCTGTTTGTTTACCGAAGAATGCGCGCGGCTTGTATACAAATAGAATTAAATGCGACGGGGCGGTTAAGCCCACGCGCGGGACCCCCTTTCACACACCCACAGAGAGAGAGAGGGAGAGAGGCAGCACCAATGGCGGCCCTGAAAGGCCGTCCCCGGAAGCCTCGAAGCTGCCGACTTAGTTAACGACGCAGAAAACTCGTTCCTGCAGCGGTAAAAAAAAAATGAACAAAATAAACGAAGTCACGGAGTAATGAAGCAGAAAAAAGCATTTACCGCTGGACATGGTCTGCAGAGCCCCGACATTCGCGACCAAACCCCTTTAATGAGAGGTGGGACTCTGGTCTCTTTTAACTAAGTCGACAGTTCGTCGGCTTTGAGCAAACGGCCGTTGCTAATTGTCGTCTGCAACGTGGTCCACGGCTTCGACTGCCGCCTTGGCTTGTCTAGTTGTGGCGCGAGATTGGGCCGCGGTGAGCCGTGCTCTAGAAATGTATAGCAGTGAAAACAAGGCCTCCTTCAAAGTGAGGCGCTGTTACGAAGAGCTGAAGAAAAAAAAGCGAACGCCTGCAGGGGGCTCTGCGATCGATATCGGAAGCCGTCGTCTGAGTTTTTCAGCGTTCGAAGCGTGCACACCTTTCTGTAACATGTCAACACGGTGCAACGTCATTCGGTGTCTGTGCTCGACACCAAAGGACACCCAGGAAGAATCAAGTGCACTAAAAGCGAGCATGTCTGGAACTGCTGTGGAGTGGGAGGGAAATGATAGTTTCGGACGCATTCGCCAGCCCGATGGCAGCATCTGCGGTTGCAGACGGGCAGGCGTTGGCAGATAGCTGTTACCATAGCAACAAGGAGGCTGTGTGCGTGCGTTTTCTGGTGGTGATACTTTCATTAAACCTAGGTGCTTGAAACAGCGATCATCGATCAGCGATCATGGAAACGTTGGTGAATTAATGTCCATACTTTGTGGCTGAGAGCGAAAGTAAATACTTCGTAAAATTTTGGTGCTCTGTTGGTAGTCAATGAAGGGTGGCTAGATGTGATTGTTCTTTCACATCTGAAGTCTGAACTCTGAAGCAGACAGGTGTGACTTCTTCGAAGGTTACCATGTTTACACACGAACATCGGAAAGCTCAACCAGCGCCGCGTGGTGTTGTCCAATTTTGCCGTTCCAGTTTGAGACTTACAATTGTACCGCTATACAGTTCTAGAGCACTCTAAATAACCGCGGTCGAAACCTTCGAGACAACCTTGCAGCCACTTTGTACAAATGGATTCTAGGGTAAAATGCGTCTTCAGCAAGCGTACTTTTCACCACCTGAAAAAAGAGAAACATTGCTTGCACTGCAAACAACAGACTCTGGACACTGTGAAGCAGTTTATGTCCACCAGCTACGTCAAACTTTCCTCGGACTGCTGATCTGAGGGCTTTATCCAAGAGAGCTACGTCAAACGTTTAGCACACCAACAAAACCGCAAGCAACATCCGGAAATGATATACAACACGACAGGGAAAACAGGTCAGAATGAGAACAAGAGTTCTAAACACGTGAAACTGTTGCTGGAGCAGCTCAACGCTGCTTCCATGGGTAATCAGTCACTTATGTGTAATGATGTCGTTCGTTCAAGAGTTAGAAACAGTATCTCACTGTGACCGCGTTGCACTGATCCGGCCTCAGCTAGTGCCAGTCATTGCAGCTGAGTTCAGATAACCATCCGCACGTTGAGACAGTATGGCTAGCCAGGCCAACTTTTGTAAACTATTTCGTAAAAAAATTTTCTCTGTGAAGTTTTGCTCATCCCTGTAATTCCACCGCATTTTTCTGGCTGTAAGGCCCAACAAAATGGTTGAATATGCCCCATCACTTTACAGATTTCACGCATCGACAGCAAAAATCTTATGCGCCTAGAGGTTGTCTTTGTTGTTTTGAGCGAAAACTCTCGTGAATTCGGCCTCTGGATGACACTAGCTGCGGCTTTCTCAATGCAGTAAGTCGATTTAGCGAAACCAGTTATAAAAACTAGTCGACCAGCACTCGAACGACTTCTGAGTACTAAACCAGGACAGGAACGCTCTTGTGTCCTGAGTAGTTCATTTTTGTACGCCGTCGAACAGGTGGCGCTCCAGGTCACGCCCGTAATAATCATGTACAAGAGTCGCCTTAATCCGGACCAGCGTCATTTTTGAGCCATAGGTCGTGCATCCCCAAACACACATGCGTTTTAGAGCGGTCACACAGTTTCGTAGATAACATCTATCAGAGGCGACATTCACAACAAAGTGGAGACACATTCGATCAACCTTCCGCTCAGAGTTCAACGTTTCAATACTCTCGCGACGACATTCACTTCTGTCTATACAAAGACTGATTAAGAACAAGCGGTATGAACCATCTGACACGCATCCCAGAAAAAAAAAAAAAACTTTTCACACAAAAGGTAGCGTTACGCATTTCACAGACTTTCCATTCGGACCACTTGGCGCCTCCGCAGCTGCGCACAGGGATGTGAATTTTGTAAGTTTTCAAGATATTGGGTTTTTTCTTCTCATTAATTGGGTTTTCCGGAACGCTGCACGTAGTTGCTGTGAGAATACCAAGTATAAGCAGTCGCATCCTACGGCAGCTGTTAATAAAGTCCTGTCCTCCCAGCTCTTAGCAGAACCGTCCACCAGCGTATAGGCGGATAGTGCACTAAAAGGACTTTTTTTGTGTAGACTAGAGTGAGGTCACTACGTCTAAAACTTTATGGCACCTCACTATGGTACAGTAAAGGTGCTGGAGAGACACCATTTTTTTTTCTATCTGGTCGGAATTTACCCTCCGCAGTGCGATGTAAAAGAACACGTTATCCTGTGTTCGAAGTTCGTAGGCCTTTTTGAGTAAGGTATAAGTAATCAGCATGCCATGCGCTGGTTATATTCACTGTTCTTCCTGCACAGTCTTGAAACAGCTGCATGGCATCTTATGGTATGGTAACCTTATGTTATCTTACTCTAACCCCCTGTAAAAGAAAAGTTATCTTGTGTTTGAAGTTTTTAGGCTATTTTTTTCTGTACAAGACCTAAGTTATCAGCAAAACTTGTTATGAGTTGTGTTCGTCACACTCTCAAATTATTGTAGAATACGGTTCGCCCAATGCTGTCGTCTTTCTGAGTAACGTATAGGAACCCATGTCTAGCATTCTTGGGAAAAAAATTTGAATATTGTAATACTGTAACCTACTGGTATGCAAATAATGAAGGTAATGGTCCATTCTCCCAATGCGTAGCAAAATATTTCTTATAAAGGTTTTCCATCGCTCGCATTCAACAGTTAAGGCTGCAATAGAAAACCAATGAGGAACATTTTTGACGATAGGAAAAACGTTAATAGCCCAAAAATGATAGCCTGCTCACGAGAGATCTCTGGATGTATTGAATGTTATAGTGAAATCTTACAATATATGAAAAAAAAATGCGTTCATATTTTCATTCTCGTTCAAAAATGCTCTTGTCCAGAAGTGTTGGGTACGTTCGAGAAACACCGTGTCCTCTCAGATCCAGCACAAAGGTGGTAAAGGTCTTATCTGGGGCAGTCACCGAGGTACAGAGGTACACTTCCCTGCGCACAATTAGCGGAAAAACACTAGGTGGTCCACATAACGAGTTAAACAGACCGGCTGAAAGCCGAGCCAAGACCAGCTCCTTAGCTTCGTGCCTACAAAAAAATCCCGCGACATCATAGATTTCTGAGAGCTTTGCCCTCGAATGCTGAGCGGACACACATACACACGCACTTACACGCTCACACTCATAGAAAAAAAAAAAAACATCTTAGTGCGGAAACATCCAGTGTGCTGCTGCTCCGATAGATCAGAAACAGGAAAACCTGTCCAAAATAACAGCGATGACTTCCGTTTCGCGTTGCTACATTTGACACCATCATGGCACGCTGCGTCTGTGGGGACCTGGCCTTTGCCGCGAAATGCAGAACTGACCGAAGATACGTCACTGAGTAATTCGGTCAGCCTTCAGTGCAGTAAGGAAGGCCCGTATGTCATTCTCCGCACCGTTTCGTTTTGCGTCGCAAGGCTTTCGACTGTATACGCTAAGCTACCCTGATCACACAGTCGAGCATCCAGGTGCTATTCGGTGTGGTTGTTGCGAGTAAAATTTTCTGCCGCGAGCAACAGTGCAGACACCCGAGAGCAATCCTTAAACCCGGTTAATTTTGTTTTCATGCTTACAGTGATACTACGTTACACACGTGGGCGTGAGATCTGTGCAATAGCATCGAATTCGCTGGCGGTGGGAGTAACTAGTTAATAGCTGCCAATGGATAGATGAGTAATATTGCACAGCTTATATCTGAGTGTCTATGCACTACTTAGCTTTTGGCTGCTTAATGATTGGCTTTACATGAAGCTATCTTCCAGAGTGTTCTGAACACTCCACGCTGCACTTGAATTTCATGATCTGACGTAGCGAACTTTTAGATGAAGCCATTCCCAATGCCTTAACATCTGTTCACCTCCAAAGCAGCTAATGTAGGTACTGTAGTTGAAGTGCAATCGACCGAAATGATTTTGTTTTGTTGTTAGCGGTTCGACTAATAGGAAGTCTGAAACATTTCTGGGGTGCGTTTCAAGTACATTCCAATAAATAGCGGTTTCTGACGTCTCCATCGAATGCTACTCCAGTGAAATTTCAGCACGGATTCAACGACTGCAGCATCAATAAATACATTTAATACAGATAAATCTTCTGTCTTCCGAATACGGAAGCTCTTCGCGTTGCTCGTTCATCCTTTTCTTACGTCAAAAAACTGAACCTTGTTGTTGGTTGATTATCGTGAAGTCGCGGGCGACGTAGCTGGGAAAAAAGTGGGACGGGCGTGGAAGCCGAAACTTGTGACGTCACACTGGTGGCCGAGAATCGTTGTTAGCTCCTCCGGTGACTCGAGTAAAAAGGGAAAGAGGCACGAAAAGAAATTCAAGCTCCTCAAATTTTGTACCTTAAAAACTATACAAGTACCCAAGCGCGCTCTGTCGTTTTCGAGGTGTTATTTTTGTTTATTTTTGTATTTTCGGCGAGAGGTGTTCCAGGGCTCCATGTAAGGGACAAGAGCACAGTGTGTAAAGTGGCAGCCGCCTGGAACTGCTTACTGGCGGTTTACGTAGTGTCCTTGTCCAGTCAGCACTACGATGTGAAAGAATTTAAAACGGTGACCGTCTGACCGTAGGTGATCCACTTGCTTTCTGCACTGGACAGTATGATATACCCTTTCTGATAAAAACGGTTGGTAAAGTTAGTTTCTCAAACGGATTGGGTCCTTCGCCGCAGTATGGTGTCACATATGAGCATTTGGCACACATTACTTAAAAGACGTACTTCCTTCGAATGTGCGCGTTTAAAAACATTTGCCTAGAGAGCGCGACGAATCTGGGCACGACGGCAACATTGCACTGGACAACCACGCGTTATAAAGTGATAAAAATAGAAAAAAAACGTGGCGCTTCGAGAGAGTTGGCCCTGGCAGACGCGGTTGTATAGTAGCACCCTGAGAAAAGAGGAGCAGGCGATGAGCTACACCCGTAAATCTTGGTGCGCGCTACGCATGCGCAGACGAAAGTGGTCTGCCGCTCCCGAGAGCCGGCTTGACTCGACATGGCTTCAATCGGCTTGTCTTTGTCGACCAGTCTGTTGGAGGCCTTGTGGAGGAAGGATAGGCGCCGGAACAGCATTTTTACGCGAAACCTATCCCGATAAAATGCGGTTTCAGTCACGTGATTAATACCTCTTGTAAAACAATTTCAGCAGCGTGCTGAATATAAACAGTGAATCTGAATGTGGCGTTCACGTGAAATTCGAGAGAATGGTGCTGCAAAGTGCGGTCTGCATTTAGAGAGAAAGCGTAATTAGTTTTTCAGCACGGATAGCAGCTAAAATTATCAACGAACCCTTGGAGACTCGCCTTACTTCATTAGATGCACACGTAACGTGTCGTAGCGACCGCTTTTGAATTTTCATTACGGTGGTGTAAATATATCAGGCATGTCGCCATAAATTCAACTTAGGTGTTCCCTTTAAGTATTCACAGTGCTGTATGCCGTGTGCATTCCGTCCAGCAAAAGCACCTCCGCTTTCTCCCAACCTCTTGCAGCATTAGCGGCTCAGCTGCATGACATTGTTCATGCTATTTATTGTTTGCGCTGCATACCACATCCTGAGCAATACCTTAACTCACAGAGAAGGCGAAAAATGCCGGGATGTGAGCCTCGAATGCAGTTCACAATGCTAGTGACACGGTGTCACTTTCAATCGCAGGAGCTCAGAAGCACGAAGTTACGATCGACAATTAATAAGGAGCGCATGGCATGAATTTTGAATTTTCGAAACTCAGGTAAAACGAAGCCCCTCTCTCACCGAAATGTGCCCATTTTTTCCTTCATGGATGATCTGGACTTTCTCATCAAGAAACGACTGTGTCACTCGCAGCGAGTGACACAAGCAAGAACTTTACGCTGGTGCGAATATAAACGGTGCGGATTCAGTGCTGACGGATCACCGCGAACAGGGCAGGATATACTAAGATTACATGGTACGAGTTAGGCGTATCGTAATTGTTAGGCAAGATTTGTCACAAGTGACATGGAGACGGAGTTTTTATGCGCACGGCGCTTTATAACGAGTTGTCCGTTGTTATTGGTGACCCTTGTAACAATGTGCCGACCTTGACGACTCCTGCGTAAGATATATCTTACAAAGGTGCAGAGAACCCTGTTTAATCAAGCACCATAAGACGAGCGCGTTGGAAGGGGGGTGGGACAAACTGCGAAGTCATAAAAGGTGGGCTCGCTCGCTTTTTAATATAACTAGGCGGTACCCTGTACGTTCATTTCGCATTAAATGGCGGTCGTACCTTTCTTGCTATCGCAACCCGCTACAGGCTTCAGGGTGAATGAGTCTACTTTTGGGACGCAACGCCAAATACGCGTTTATTCAAATACGAGGACTTGTTAAATATGAATAAAGCATAGAAAATAACTTGGCACGACAGCTTCTAAGTACTACATTAATGAGATGTGGTTCGGGCAGTACGCTTCGGGATGGACTTGTTGAGAGAAAATTGGCCAAGTAGGATGTGGGTGTGATTGTACTGGGGCCTGGCCGGCTGGTTCTTCTTGCCTGATAGGGAAGGACGACGTCTTTGTCAAAAGTAGGCAGTTACAGACCAGCGCTACAATTTTACCATCGCGTCCCCGGTTTCTTTCATGGCGACCATGGCAGGCGTTGGTGGAGCTCTGTACGCAAACGACGACGCTTACCAAAAGCGGAGACTACTAAACGCGTACCAAAGCATCACCGTGAAGGCTTTCCGGGCAAAGAGCATACTTCATCAGTGACGTTTACCGAAGGAAATCTACCAAGCGCTTACCAAAACGCCGGCGGTAACGCTTACAAAAAAAAAATTCAGTGCTACCAAACGCATTTGACAACGTCACTGGTAACGCATGCCAGAAAAGACTGCACTGCACCGGTAACGCTTACTAAAAGCAAAAACTGCTAAACGCTTACCGAAACGCCGCCAACGCTTATCGATGAAGGCTATATGACACCGCTAACTATTCTTACCAAGAGCCACTTCTAAGGTTATCGCGACTGCGACAGCTGCAGATGTTCAAGACTGCATGGGAGGCTTTCGTGGGACAGAAAAATTAAAAAGCTTTATAGCTGCTGCTACACATTAGGTTCGTTTCATCGTGCACGTCTGGAGTTAAGTACGGAGTTTCTTTGCCAGTGTGCTGTCGCTTCACGGCCAGAACCACAGAGCAATCTTGTTCCTCTATGCCAACAACCGCCGAGGAGAACTGCAGATTGTTGGCTGCAGCACTTAAAGACCCTGCGACTGCAACAATTAGGAACTTTAATGCTATGCCATAAGTTTCTTGGCGGTCGGACAAGGTCCGCATGCTTAGAACACATCGGGGGATTTGCCTGCGTTGTCCACATATGATCCTATTCAGGGACCCTGTACTTAATACTGCTATCACAAATTAGAATCATACTCGGCGTGAGTTACAGTGCCCTGAATTTTCATTCCGCTTCTACTTTCGCGATTCGAAACGTCACAAGCGGCAGTTTTTCGCACAGTTTAAGTCACCTCGCGAGCCTCTCTCAGAGGTGCGAAAAATGTGTTCCAGACAACCCGCATCCAACCCCGATCCCAAAGCATCCCCTGTAAATGTATAACCTGTAATTCTCAATAAGCGAGGTGGCGGATTAGTACTAAGTGCACGACAAGACACCTCACTTCGCAACGAAGTTACAAGCTTAACAACAGTGATGACGTTGTTAAATACTAAGTACGCAAGGAACAAAGAGCGAAGGCCAGCTCTCTCGAAGTGCCACATGACTTCACAAACATGCTCACTCACGCACTAAGTCTTCGACGGTGCTGCCTGACGTCACGAAAGTACGTCATCGGCGCACATACACGAGTATGGTACAGTAGCAGCGCAAGAGAAAGAAATAAAAAGGTTTTCCTTCTCATCCCTGAATGGGGAGGTGAAACGCGTGACGTCAGTGTTATGTGTATACCCGTTCAAGTGACAACAGCAAAAGTATAGGCAACGTCAACACGCTTCAAGCCATTCGACTCTCACAGACCAGAAAAGAGCATCACGAATGCACGTGTTGCCGCCATGTCGGAAAATGCGGGTGGCGCCATCTGGCGCTTGCACCACGAGAGGACGTTTCTGGGCTGTCTGCGCACACAGCCTGATGCCAGTGCGCAAATGTCCAAGTGAAATATCCAAGTGTACTAGACGCGAGAGGTCCGAAACGCAGAATTGCTACGCATCTTTAGAATGATAAAGGGAGTTAGAGGAGGTCTGCTGCATTCAGATATCACGAGAGATGAGCATATGGTGCAGCGAACCATCAAGAGTAGACGACACTCTCATCTTAACATAAAGAAGCCAAAAATGGAGTCCGGCGCACAATGTAAAGCAGAGAAAAAAATATGCGATGGTCTCCAGTGGCAATGAGTGCACGCCAAGACAAGAGAAACGTAGTCAGGGAGAAGACGCAACCAGATGGAGAGATGAGGTTAGGAAAAGGGGGGGGGGGGGGGCTGGAGTATACGGGCTGGGCAACAAATAGTAAGCCGCAGGATGAATAAACTTAGAAATGACCAGAGAGCTCATCCTGGGGTGGATTTAAGTTAGGCGGCGATCTTCAGCGTAGCAGCAACTGAACTTTTGCTTCGAATACGTTGCGACAGATGGCGCCACATGCTCTTTGCTAAGCATGGCGGCAGTGTGCACTGGTCTGTACACAGGTGCGCGTGCTAACATGCCCCGCTTGAGTCCTTCGGAACAACACAAAGCTTTCAACGTCGGACAACGGCTGTGGATTCAACAGGTGTAGCGCTCGCGCACACATATTAGCACACATTTAAAAGAAAAAAGTGAACTGCGCAATTCTGACCCTGCCACGATCACAACGACTCACCCTGTCGTATGGCTTGATGCAGAGAGAGAACTCCAAGGATAAACAACGCGAGCGAGGGCAGTTTCAGCTGCCCATGTTAATAAGCACGCACAGTCAATCTGCGAAGAAATACTGATGCACTAAATATCACTTGTAAACGTTTCCTCTTGAGTCTACGAGGCGTAGCCTCACAAATTGGTCTCGGTTAAAAGAGGAAAAAAAGTGGCACCAATGTCGCACCGGAGGCGACGGACACGATAACGTTCCTTCCTTCAAGCAGGCCTTCATGCTGCATGATCATCCTCCGGCTTGCTACGAGGCTTTGAGACCGTGGTTAAGAGAGTTTGCTCAAGAGTCGAGACGGTTAGGACGTTGATATATATTTCCTCTGAAAAAGGTGACGAAATCTTTTGCGGAGTTTAAAAGTTGTGAGGAGACGTAGGAACCCCGCTTTTACACAAAGGTGTAACGCGATCACAAAGTTAAGGACCACTGGGCCGACGAAAACGCAAGCGCAGAGACACAAACACGGGTGGAGGAAACTACAGCCCAAAAACGAACGGCGCCAGCTAAGCGGCGATTGAGAGATTTGAATAAGGAACGCAGTAGCGTCAAGCGAAGCGAACTGCTACATGTGTGGCATTCTACTTCAAGGGAAAAAAACATGAAGCGTATGGATCAACTACCTCATCGCAATCGGTTATCACCGGTTGCGATCGCGGAGTGCCGAAGACGGTTGCGCAGTTTTGTCTCAGGTACGCATTGCTTCTCAAGTGAACCTATCGCTCAGGTCTGCCTACAGTAGCACGCGCGAAGCTCGTGAGTTCTTCAGGCGCAGTCGGCCTCAGTCTTAACTACGGTCTCAAAGCTGAAAGACACAAGCCATCGCCTCGAAACCGCCAACAAGACGTAACCAGGCAGGGCGTCGCGGCGCGGGCTGAGGCAAATGTCTTTTGCAACTATCGCGCCACGTCCATCGGTGCACCTCACAAACGTCGTCTCAGGACAAGGGCCCTGGAACACAGGAGGGCCGCAGGGCCACTGTCCGGAACAAGGACCTCCGTCAAAGTTCAGAAAGTGCTTCCTGAGTCTCTAGGTCAATGCGCCACCGCTCCCAACATCTAAACCTGGTGCCTCTCGAAGCGTACAACACAGTCGTCTCGCAGGCTTGCCTCTGTCCTGAGCTGAGTCTTGGCAGAGCATCGTCTGTGGTCTACATGAGACGGTTAGGCTTAACAACGTTGCTCAGTTGGAGAACCGTTGCTATAGGTTACGGTACAGTTCCAAAGTGCCTCTTGTTCCGAGTACCGCTCTCTGAACGTTCTTCTGTGTACTGCGCAGGCGGGCTTTGTGTTGTTTTTTTCTTTTCTGTCGTGGTCACGTTGAGCTCTGTCTTGAGCGCCGTGTGGGGTCGCTCTAACCCAGGGGCCACCAAGGTGCCATCACGGAGTCAGTTTGCACGATGGCATCATCGAATCGCAGTCGCTCGCGACGGTTCCTGTGTGACGCCCTCGTATTGAGTTGATGGGGGGGCAGCACTCGTTCCTTGTTTTTCTTTTCTTTTTTTTCTTTTGCTCATGAAGGTCTTCTTCGCCATGCCCCTTCTGGAGGCTTAGCCGCTTGTGACTTCGAGGGACGGACGGGACGGGAACTTAGTGTGGCACGTCAACGAGCGGGCCCAGTAACAGGTGCTCGGCGGCTTGTTCGCCCTGAAAAGACAAACGAGGTACATACATTAACAAACCGAAGTGTGCTTCACAGTTTGAAATGGGCACATGAAAAACTGACCAAAAGCGAAAGCATGCAACTGCCTCGCCTCCGGGCATTTCGATGTCGTACTAGAATGGATTCGGCCGAAACCTGCCATGAAAGAGGCGCTTAACTCACTGCGGAGCTTCGTATGCAAAACTTCCATAGTGGCTTACACCCAGCCTTACCCTACCTTTCTTACCCTCGTTAGGCCTTTAATCCAAATATCCCATCGTACCTTTCCTCATAGTTGCCGATGAATAAAGTTGTCCTGCTACTATGCCATTAGGCCTCGAGCCAACCTTTATCAATAAATTCATCTCTTTTTCATCCCGGGCATTCTGTGGACATACTTGAAACAGCGCAATATGACTTCGATATTGCATCCATTTCATACCGAGTCGGAGTCGCACTCCCTGGTGGATGCGTTCCCAATGGCTCCAGAAAACGTTTTCCACCTTCGAGTGTCCGTAGTCAAATGTCTCCGGCCAGCATGGTTCGCTTCTGATAGGGAACTTACGGCACTACCACAGCACCGAATTCCTAAATGGTAGGAAAACCTCCCCTCGCCACCACTCCAGAGCTCTGGATATTCGCGGTGCCGTAAGTGTTTGGCAACAACGGCTTGACAGCGAACCTTGGTGACTGGACAGTTTTGACAAAGTATATAAAGAGCTGAGCACACTTATTACAGCAATCGAGGGGTGTTGTGCACAGGAGAGAGAGCGAAATTTTAAAGTAGGTACCGAGTTTCACAGATCATACTTGCACTCGAGTGCTGGAAAATAGACAAGCGAACTGCGCAGGAACCAGCACCTCACCCCTAGAAAAGCAACTTAGTCTAAATTTCTCTTGGTTTGCTGCGCAGCACACCGCCCAAGCGCTCTAGACAAGTGTGCTACTCGACAATGCTCTGATTTTTGAGTAATACATGTTTATTCTCTCTCTCACTCACATCTGTACGCGTGAATTAGAACGACAACTTTCATAGAAGCTCGTTCATTTAATCTAGGCTATCTGCTCTTTAGTCCGCTTCTTCCGCTGCATCTTCCGAGCACATATGAATAATAATGCATCCTCCTCCTCTCGTATTCCTCTTCCAGTCCCACGTAAATAACTCTGTTCAACGAGGCTACACGAGACGTCAGAAAAATACTAAGAGTGACATCATGAATACTTTGCAGTTTAAAAAGGTGGCCGGTTATAATGCAGATTTCACTGGCTGCTAAAGTGGTGAGTGAGGCTGATGCCACTCGGAGCGTTTAAAACTCTGGGTAGGGGTGTGAGATGTGCTTTGCATTCATGCCTCTACATTCGCATTAGCGTCATCTAGTGTTTGCTGAGAGTGTTATGGGAAGGTGGGGTGGGCTTAAGGTAGGGGTGTAGAAGGGTAGGCGTGCGCCGCGCGTATAACCGCGTGCCACTCAAGACCCTTGCATGACGCAACTTCCGCTACAAGTGGGGGAGGGTGCGGTGCGAAGTGCTGACGCCAGCCTAAGCACTTAGAAATTCTGGGTAGGCCTGTGCCTAACCGTGCGTTGCGCACGGTGCAAACGTAGCCGCTCGTGCTTATAATCCGGTCTCCCAGCTAAAGGTAACCAAGCCTTTAGAACAGACAGAGTGTACTGTAGTCGGCTACAACTCAAATGAGAAATGGCAGATGTCCCTCAAAGAGCCCCTCCAACCAATGGCGAGCCGACCGATTTTCATTACGCCGCGTATAATCTGATCAAGCCGTGGTTGATCCCCTTTCATCTGTCATCCCTTACGATTTCATGCTACCAGGTCTAGGGGTTTAACCACGACGTCATGAGAATCGGCCGACGCCATTGGCTGGTGGCTACCTTTGAGGGTCAATTGCCACTTCTTTCTTGAAACCGAAAAATGGTTGTGCAAAGTCGCCTGGCGTAGCGTGCTGTATTTTTTGTTCTCCAAAGTTAATTAGGCAAAGCTAATTCGCTTTTTTAAAATCTTTGCTTCTGGAATCAACTCGGGAGTTGTAGATTGTTTTAAAAAACAGCTGGCTGAAGTATTTGAAATGTTTGGTGAAATAAGCAGTCATGGGGCGTTGGAGGGTGTTGGGATATGGCGCGTGCGGACGGCGCCGACGACAAAACCTCGCAGGACGAATCCAATACAGCTTTCGCTGTAAACGAAAAAGAAGAAGAGGGTAACGCTTTGGCAGCACAAGAAACGGCGCTCCCACCTGTTCCTGCTGGGTGGTCGCGTTGGCGCCACCAGCGCGGCCACCCTGGTTGCCGTTTCTGACGGCAGGCGTCGTGGCGGTCGACGGCTCGTTGAGCAGCAACGCGGCGGCGCCCGCGGTCGTCGTGCTCGTGGGCCGCTCGCTGCAACATGGTCCGGCCGATAGGAGGCGCCGCCGGCGGCGCTTTCTGCGGCGCCCGCCGCCACCCTCGGACGAACGCCTGCTGCTCCCCTCGTCGTCGGCGCACTGCAACGACACCATCGGACGTAGCACGCTTACTCACCTGCGTTTTCTTACGTCATCATACGCTAGCCAATCATCCGTATATCATATTGCAAATAACAGTAGGTGGAACGCATTTCCTTGCCGAGTTTATATGACTACTAATTTTTGTATACTTTAAATTTACATGTCGTTCCTTATCGTTTTTCTTACTTTTATTTTTGCGCGTCATTACCGAATTTACAGTCACTGCCACGGGGGTCAAATGCATTATTCAGAAAGAAAAATCGTAGATATTTTTTTCTGAAATAAATTCAATCTATGATCTCTGCATGCTGCCAACCTCCACTTGCTGCCACAGTTGAAATTATCTCCGCACGACACTACAGTCGCTTCTGCAAGTACAAGTGTACCTCGTTATAACGAAGTCGAAGAGGCCTGGCGATTACTTCGTTATAGCCGTAGCTTCGTTATAGCCAGTGTTGACTGAACTTCCAAGAGGAATCGTCATTCCTTCGTTATATCCATTATTTCGTTAGAGACCGTCTCGTTATAACGAGGTTCTACTGTATTTCGAAGTGTTTACTGCAGGTAACTTCTGTAACTGAAAGGACGGAGAACGTGTGTCACTTAAGTGTCACTGCGGGCGCCGGTGTAGTGGCACTTGAACGTCCCTACAATGCAAGAAATGAAAGAGTACCGCAAATTCTGTTAAGGTCAAAGACAGCTTCGGAGCGAAGAGCTTTAGGGAACCCATAAAAGCAGAAATTAAATTTAATGAGCACAATTTCAATGCAGCGCAGTGCTTCTTGTAAGTGGCGGCCTTTGGAAGAGGAGCTTTTTGCCTGCCATTACAACGTATAGGGTTTACACTCCCTGTGGAGCTATGAACACGCTTTTTGAATGAGCATTGCTGATGTTTTGAAAAAGTAAGTGGTGATAATGATGTGTATATTTCCTTGGACACAGAGGGACATTTAAGGTGACTGTACCAATCGAGGAATCACCGTACGCGAACGAAACGAGCTCAAAACATGAAAAAATTTTACTGCGTCCTGCCTTGGCATAGTATATTTTGGATGCGCCAACTCTGACCACTCTCTTCAATCATGTACGATTGGAATGAACTACCAAATCACGCCTTTGACGCCTAACGCCACAATGGATTTTTTACGTACTTCAACTTATTTCCTGAACACCATTGTCTAATTAGCTTCCTTTAGAAATTAGTTTATGAGAGTAATGAGTATGTGTTGCTATCGTACTGTAAATATTTCGTGAAAATTTTACTTGAACTTGTGTTATTGTACATATGTCAATTTCTCCCAACCCGTTCCGTAATGCAAATCCTGCGTGATGTATCAGGACATGTGCTTAAAGAAAAAAGAAATCTGAACAACCCGTACGCATCAACGGGTAGAAACTGGTCATGTAAGCATTAATGCTAGGAAAGAATGCTAGGCAAGAAAACAAGGAATTGCAGGAAATCATACATAAGCTTCTAAATACAACACATCAGGCGGATATTTTACCTCTCTGTCTGCTTCCGGCTCACGCAAAGAACAAATCTGTTGTCTATTGATTTCACTTTGAGCAAAAACAGTCGTTCAGACGTGACTCCATATAGCCTGAGCCACCCCCCCCCCCCCCCCCCCCCCCGGGCATGCAAGGAGCCAGGGCGCGTTGACACCGGCCGACACATCATCTCTCCAGAGATATAATCTCAGGAGCAGGCTCTTATATGGTCGCAGCACTCCCCGCCTCGATGACAGGGGTGCTATTACGGAGGCCAGTGCTCCATCTCCCAAAGAAGCCAACGAAAACGAGAGAAAGAGAAATCAATTGACGCAAACTGCACAGCGCCGGTTCTAAAACGGGGTGTCGACGTTCGCTCCGACGCAGGCAATGGCGACGACCATTCCGGGCTGCAGACGGAAACTTAATGTCCGCACGACCTTTCAAATAGCGTAGAGGGATGGAAGCTCTCTGACGCCTCTGAAGCCGCCAAGGAACAGCGTTGAACGGGAGGAAGCAAAACACGGCTTAAAACTAAACACACGCTACTGCAAAAGACGCCGTTCGTTGAACCAAACTATAAACACGAAGTGCAAGCAAGGTTCGGCGTCCGGAACGCCCGCATCGCGTTGCCGTTATTTTTCTCCTTTGAGTAGTTCGTTCCCGCTCCGCCAGGCGGAGGACACGTCGCCTTTATAACCACGCCGCCATATTGAATCAACCGCGCGCTCTCGGTTCTAGATTGTTCTGGAGACCACGCTTTTGAAGACGCCTCAAGCACGTCTCGAGGTAGTGATGAAGCGAGGGAGTACAGATTGCAGAAGCCTGACCTGTGCAGTGGCTATTGAGTAAATCAAACGAGCACCCGCAAGCACTCAGACAGGCCGAACGGCTTTTTTTTTTTCTTCGGCAAAGGACGCTAGCTTCTCGCCTCACATTCGATATCTTAGCAGTGCACAGAGATTGCTTTGAACGTGCCCCTGACGAACCAGCGAATCAAAGGACAAGCCGGATCAATTTCCCGATGCAGCGACGCCGCAAGCGCGCTGTCTTTGAAATGAAAAAGGAAAACAGAAATCAAGAAAATCCAGGGTACAAATGAGTCCGGTAACCAGGAGAACGCCCAAGACTACGACCGCTCCCTTCTCCCCCTCTCCACCCCCTTTCTTCATTCTATCTCACGTCTTTTGAATCCGCTGCTTCTGTTGTCTTTGTTTTTGCTTGCTGTTCTACACATCTTAGGACCGCGAAGTTTTCTCTCTACGTGAACTCGTTTGGTTTGCGGCCAGACGATGAAGCCCCAAAAGGACAAGATCATCTGCGGGCACATTTTCTTTTTACTTCTCGATTCTGGAAAGAATCCCACCAGTGAGAGGGTGAGAGGGAATTTGACGGAAAGGAGGGTCGGAGGAGGATTGTGGAGTTTTGCCCGCCGTAAGCAGCTTTCGGACGTATTAGGCCCCATGCGTTGACCCTGCAGCTTCGCCTGGTCGTATAAGAATCCGCGGCCGCTTAAGCAAACAAAACGAACTAACTTGAGCCGGCTTTTCCGAGGAGATGAGGCGGTTTTGAGCAACTTTTCTCCGAAACGGCTTCTTGTCTCCATCATCCCTTTCGTTAATCCCGAGGGGAAGAGGGATTTGTCGCGTGGTTGAGACGGCTATGCGAATCGCGCGGTTTCTTTAAAACCGTACGTAGCAACTGTTCGGATCAGCGCACGGTTATTCGGACCCGATGGAATAAGCAAGTGCAGTCGATTTGTCGGACCGGATTTCGCGTCTCGGTTTCACCCAAACGCAGGAAGACTCGAACGAGCAGGCTTTCAACCACTATTTCGGTTTGTGCAAAACGGCAATGACCACTCCAATAACCTCGCGGTTTGTCGGATGCTACAGAATAAGTGAGTCGATTCGATTTGTCGGGCGGAAATTCGCACGGTCTTTTCATCCGAAAGCTGAAGAGGAAGGCGGCGACGAACAAGCGGGGGAGAGCGCCGGCTGAGCAGGCCTAGCCGAAACACTCTAAACAGAATAGAGTAAAACGGAAGTAGGCTGTCCTCTGGAGCACTCCCATCTGTAAAAGAGAGCGTGCTAGCTAGAGGACAGCTTACTCTCCTTTTACTCTAATATAGGCGGATTCGTGTGTGTTTCTCTTTCGCTAACACTACAGAGACTGTGGCGACGTTTATTAGAACCTAACGGTAAAGGGGACGCTTAAAACCCTTCACTAGTGAAACGCAATAGCCTTAGATTTCACCTTTGTCGTATTGTAGCAACTTCTGTGAGTTTGGTTTGATTTATGGGGGTTTAACGTCCCAAAGCGACTCAGGCTTCTTCAGAATTATCTGTACATCAACCGCCATATTCGGACTGCTAGTTGTAGTTATACTGCAGTAGCAGGTATCGCCTATGCTGTGACGGTAGTGACCTCTACATATATCACATTTCTTTCTGATTTCGTGACACCGGATGGACGCGGGAAGCTCCTGATGTGAACTCTAATGCTATAGGTTGCTATATAGAAACTAGGTTGGTCACAAGCCGGTGGGCAGGTTTGATGACATCATAAGGTTAAGTGACGTCTTTCCACCAATCAGCGAATTTGGTGACACCGGACGTCGTCGAGGTTTTGATGGGACTACTCTGATGTTGTCGCGTTAATAAACGAATCGAACTGGTATGCCGCACAGACTCGGAAATAGGACAAGGCAAGACAGAACAAGAACTGTTTGTAGCCTTGGCCATCGACATGAGTGCAGTTGCAGAAGTCTGCGGCCATCTGTGGAGACAAATCCCGCGTTTGCGCTCAGACGTCGCACCAGACGTTCTTGCGACGTGCTGCTTACCGCACCTTTAAGACGGCATACGTGTGAATGGAGGTGGGGTTTGTGCGAAAATGGCCAATGATAAAGAGTTAAAAGAGCGTCCAAGCTTTTCGCCACACGCCATATAGAAAACGGGATTGGATGGAGGCAAAACGCAAAAAGGCGCCCGTGTGCTGTGCGATGTCGGTGGACGTTAAAGATCACCAGGTGGTCGAAATTATTCCGGAGACCTCCACTAGGGCACCTCTTTCTCTCTTTCTTCTTTCACTCCTACCTTCCCTTACGGCGCGGTTCCGGTGCCGACCGACATATGTGAGGCAATTACTGCGTCATTTTTTTCCTCAAAAACCAATTTTCATTTCCACTTCAACCCGCCGCGGTGGCTCAGTGGTTAGGGCGCTCGACTACTGATCCGGAGTTCCCGGGTTCGAACCCAACCACGGCGGCTGCGTTTTTATGGAGGAAAAACGCTAAGGCGCCCGTGTGCTGTGCGATGTCAGTGTACTTTAACGATCCCCAGGTGGTCGAAATTATTCCGGAGCCCTCCACTACGGCACCTCTTCTTCCTTTCTTCTTTCACTCCCTCCTTTATCCCTTCCCTTACGGCACGGTTCAGGTGTCCAACGATATATGAGACAGATACCGCGCCATTTCCTTTCCCCAAAAACCAATTTTCACTTCAATTTTCATTTCGTCGCCGCCAACCACAAATGCCGGCCATGTTACCTCACACGACACTTCCCCATTGGCCAGAAACTTAATAAGGCAATGATGTGTTTCAGGGAATCCGAAAGTTGGAGTAGATTTTAATTGAGGGAGTAGTTAATGTCGTCGAACCTATAGCTTATTAGTTGGTACAGCGACTGTTCCAGGCAAGCTGTGGTCGTATGCTCGATGCTGGGACCAGCACGAATTTCCATTTAGCTGCGAAGCTTTTGTAAAATATTTTATCCTTTACTTTGTAGCCTCATGACTGTCCTCAGGTAGATGCTAGTGACAATAATTGCACTCTTAATATAGTTCTGTAAATGTACAAAAGAGCTTTTAGAAAATAAAAAAAAGAAAATGTTACAAGATACGGGACACATTTCGTAAAAGTATACAGCCCAATCGGTCTGCTTGCGAGGTCTTCAGCGTGCCTCGTTATGCATCCTCAGCGACCCTAATCTCTCGAACGATAAATAGCTTCGAGTCCTCAATCCTCCCGAGCTTTGGATTGCTAGATGTTCTACGGAGCCCCTCCAAACACCTAGGAGCGAACCCCTTAAGCGAACCCTATACTTTTGACGAGGGCTGTACTTGTCGGATAACTCATAAATGGCCATAACGGCCTCCACTATACCAGCGTTCCTCATAATCTATACACTCGCAATTATGACTTATAATTGGATCAATAGATATGAAGAAAGAGCGCTCGTGTTCTACGCGGTTAAACGCGGTATGTCGATCGAGGCAAGTGCTTTTGCCATCCGCACCAGACATAAGAATAAGGAAGTACGTGTCTCTCTCTCTCTCTCCTGCCAGAGAGTGTGTTTGCGTGTGTGCGTAGAGCTGGGACTCGGCTATGGGCGAGTGATTTACGAGCAGCTACCGGTGGAGCAGCCAGCTCTCGGGCCATTGCAACACGCGCCATCGCAGACAGCCCACGTCGTGCGCGTAAAAGGAAGGGGGGGGGGGGGGATATTCTTAACGGCGTGCCGAACACCGGCATTCCGTGGACCGTCTCTGCGCTTGCCGTATGTGAACGCATAAACACTGTTAATTGTGAGCGCTGGAGCCAACGCTGGGCGCGCAAGAAAAAAAAACATGAAGCGAAGGAGAGAGAAAGGGAGGAAGAGAAGAATGGAAAGAAAGAACGAGAGAAAGAAGGAAAGAAAGAAAGAGAGAGAGAGAGAGAGAGAAGGAAAGATGGTTTGTGGTTTTATGCGGGTTTAGCGTCCCAAAGCGACTCGGGCTATGAGGGACGCCGTAGTGAGGGTCTCCGGAAATTTCGACCAGCTGGGGTTCTTTAACGTGCACTGACATCGCACAGTACACGGGCTTCTAGAATTTCGCCTCCGTCGAAATTCGACCCCCGCGGCCGGGATCGAACCCGCGTATTTCGGGTCAGCAGCCGAGCGCCATAACCACTGAGCCACCGCGGCGTCTGGAGGGGAGTAAAGGAAGGAAGGTAGGGAAGAAATAAGGGAAGAAGCAAAGTGTTCCGTTCACCCATGTTTATGTACGTCACAGATGAAATTCAGAGAATTCTCAAAGCTATTCGTGGACACATGTAGCTAGTAAATGGGTATCAGGCTGTTCCGATGAAAGGACAAGGGTTGTAACTATCTCGCTCAGCGTGGAAACCTGACCCACGAAGCGAGTGAAGGAATGAAGGAGGGGGCCAACGGAGCGGACGCCGTATGGTGGAGGGCATGCTGACATTGCTTCTTTTCCGAAGTATGGTACTTTGTCTTTCCACGAATAACTGCCTTTCACGTTCTCCTCCCGCGATATTTTGACGTGCGCTCTAAGCACACATTCGCCTCTATGAGAGTGAAAAGGGGATAAGCTCTGTTTTAGCGCGCCCCTTTTTATGGACAGAGGATACTGAGGAAGCCTTAGGTATACTTCCATCGCAAATTGTACGGAATGTTTGCGGTCGGCAAAGGAAACAAATTCCCTCTTCAAAACATGCGAAGTTATAGCAGTTACTGAGATTTTAATCGATGTTTTAATCCCTCCATTTGCTAACCTGAAGACTTCTGGCGCCACGTTTAAAAGTCTCCTTTGAGTGCCAACCGCATAAAGTTACTATGAGTTGTGATGGGAATATGCCTCAGTTGCCATCCACATATTTAGCGATCGAAATATACCCCAGGACTTGGGCAGCTCACCCTGTCCCTAAACGGGAGTGCGCTATGGGACAGCTCACTCCAATGTAGGCTAATCCATGCATGTTTCGAGCGTAAAAACAAACGATTAAAAAAGTGCACGGAGTCGCAAACGTATTATGAGTATTATCCATACAGTGCTGCATATGACAAGTTGCCGTTCAACACTGCACGTAACTTCTGGTTGTAGTGCATGCACGATATATGTCGCTTTTACTTAGAAATACTCTTTTCCAGACTGTAGACTTTAGACACGTGTTTAACGGATATCCACTCTGGCATTAAAGAAAATCCAAGAGTGTTAACCATATACGATTTCATGTTTAAAGGCTGCGTATTAAAGCACGTTATTATTGTTTTATCCTGTCCAACTTTAACCGTACCGCAAGTGTAACAAGCATGAAAGCTAATCTTTCTTTACCTCTTTTAGCATCCCGCCGGCACACAATTCGTTTGAGCCTTTTTCATAAAGTATACCATCACCCCACGCTTCGCGATTCCATCATTTCGTCCCCCAGATACGTGTCAAATCGCATTGATCATCGTCACAAAGTTGGCATTGAATCATGTAACACTAAAACGGCATTTCAGTCTTTCTTGCCTAGTACATCACGTGAATGGAACCGCCTTCCCGCAGATATCGTCGGCATAATTGATAACCAGCATTTTCGTTCTGCACTAGCTAACATTGTATAATAGGAGAATGATAATACTTGTTCTGTAATATGTATTTTTTTGTAACCACTCTAATGCCTTTGGCCCTGAGGGTTCAATGAATGAAATGCAATGAAAAAATGGGTCAATTGGTCTGACATGCTGGACAGCAGACTAGATTAGGCGAGCAAAGCAGAGTAGGTCTTGCTCGACTACTAAGGAAGCTTTCTTGCACACTGTAGGCGTGCGAACGGATATTATGGTTGTGTAAGCCCGAACGTGTGTCATCAAGGCGGATTTTGTGATTTTTCTTTTATGGGTGCCAGCAATGTTTCTGATTACTTCATATTTGGTCATTTTTATGCGCGACACATGCAGTGGGTGTAGACAGAACTTTTGCCTTCTCGTGAAATTTCCGCCTGCGGACTACAGTCTGGAAACTGCGGTACGCCAGTGAATCCTTAGAGGTTGTCAAACCACACTGAAAGCTCAATAGTTTCCGAATTGCACTAAGGCAAGGAGAAAACAAAAAGCAAGCTTCGGTAAAAAGTCCTTATGTCATCAGCGTATACGCAGTCTTCAAAATCAAAAGTGGAAATCAGACCTTCTTTTCCGCAAACGCAACCGACGACTATCTTAGAGAGGTGTCATAACAGAGACCGCGCAGATCATCTATCACTAGCCGACAAGAACTCACAATATTAGTACTATACCTATGGCTAACAGGAAGCACGACGGCATATAGGACTTGCGTAAAGTCATTACACAAGCCCAAGAAAGCAGGATGGAACTGCATAGTGTTAAAAAAAAATAAAACACTGCTTACGACGGCTGCAGGGCCTGTGCTATACCAAGCTCAAACCGGAAGAACTTGAAAAGAAGGACATCTGTTTCCAATCACCTTCGAGAATAGTTTAAACAAAACTTCAGCTTCCAAATACAACCTTGGCACGATAGCTATACACATACGCACTACTGCGGTGGCTGTGAATAGAGGTCGATCTTCCGAGTCAGCCTGTATCAGCCATATAGCCGCTTTAGCAGAGAAAGTTCGCGTGCAAGAAAAGCAAAGAAAGAAAATGGGTACAGTAAAGAGGTCCACCGTTCGATTCCCGATTAAGCGAGTCACGTTGGCAGAAGCGTTCGCAGCGCTGTACGCAACCTCAGCGCGGCCTATAATACAGCGCCGGCTCCCGAATGTTTGTTTTTCGCCGGTAAACGTTCCCCGCCCACGCGGGGAACGCGTTATTTTCCGAAGCACTCTACGTCCGCAAAGCCGCGTTCTCTTTGGCCTGCCCGACTCCTTGGGTACCGCGCGCGGCACCTCGCAGCCCATTTCCGAAAGGCTTGAGAAGACCGTATTTGCTCGTGTACAGCCAGCTCGCCTACAGGAAGCGCGCAGATAGGATTGGTTGTAGCGTATTTGGTGGGCGCTGGCTGGGTATATGAGCAGCGGCCTATGGAGATCCGATCACATAAAGGCACATAACTTTTGGATACTGTCAGCGCTATCAGCTCTGGTGGACAAGCGTATAGACGAACGAAAAACTATGAAGCTATATAAAGAACGGCGTAGCAGGCTGTGTACATAAAACTGATAGGGGTGATACTACACCAGATAATACACCAGAACCACGCAAGGCTAGTCCCGAATGTAGTTAACAATTTCAGCCTGACGAAAAGCTAGAAACATGGTAGGCGATTGTGCGGTATTGCATGGTATATATGGTATATATGGTGTGTATTGTATGTATGATATGTATGGTATGTATGGTGTGTATGGTGCGTACGGTATGGATGGTATGTATGGTACGTATGGTATGTATGCTATGGCACGGTGTATGGTACGGAGCACTAATATGATATAGAATCGTATATAACATAAACGTATAATATGAATGGTTTGGTATGATGTATGGTTTGGTGTACGGTGTGGTGTGTAGTATGACGTATAGGACTATATATAGTACGGCGTAATGTATGGTGCATGATATGGTGCCGTGTGGTATGGTATTTTGCAGCAGTCCGCATGCGCATACAGGATAAAAAGAAACGGAGGATATATGCGATGCTGTTTCCAAGTATGCCGAACCAACTAGCTTTCTAGTTGATGATGGCCGGAAGCTGCCCATGTGGTTATGAGAGGTACCATAGCGGATAGCTCCGGATTCATTTCGAACACCTGGCGGGTTATTTAGCGCGCACTGACATCACGCTCCACACGGGCGCCTATTTCGTTCCGCCTACACCGAGATGCAGCCGCCGCGGCCAGGATTCGATCTCGCGACCTTGGTTCATGTCATCATATATAGGTGAAATCAAGGTTCAATGAACATGGGTAGGGCATACAGTATAAGCGCTGGTCGTTAAGGGCAACGGACTGGATTTCAAGAGAAGGACCCGCCGCGATGGCTCAGTAGTTACGGCGCTCGGCTGCTGACCCGAAAGACGCGGGTTCGATCCCGGCCGCGGCGGCGGAATTTTTATGAAGGCGAAATTCCAGAGGCCAGTGTACTGTGCAATGTCAGTGCACGTTAAAGAACCCCAGGTGGCGAAATTTCCGGAGCCCTTCACTACGGCGTCTCGCATAGTCTGAGTCGCTTTGGGACGTTAAACCCCCATAAACCATAAACCATCCAAAAGAAGGCAAGCATAGCAGGGGAGAACAGAAAGCTGTGTGGGCATTTAGGATTAGAAAGGATTGAGGTTTAAATGGCTGCTGGTGGTGATACACAGGATAGGCCTGCTTTGTCCTGAAGTGGGCATAGTTAGGCTGATGATAACGACATTGACTGTGCAGCTGTCCATCTGTTCATGAAGCGACCTGTATCCTCGTCATCACCGTGATGAGCATGATGAAATTCACTCAGTGATAAGGATGATGCAGTGTATTTCTAAAAAGCTGTGGGTGTTCAGTTTGTCGCCGTTTAGTTTTCGTGAAATGCTGCATAAACGTGCGCCTCCAGGAGTCGAAGCGCAGAAAAAACAACTTGGAATTAAGGAGCACGCATGTCTGAAATCCAGAATTTTTCTTTTCTTCACCTCTGATTCTAGCTAGAAAGAGAATGCACTCTGCTAGATCGTATAACTTCGCAAAGCGTGCCTTTTTCTTACTTTTCTTGATACGCGCATTATACACATTCGAAATAAAGTATATGACTAATACACAAAGAGATGTTGAGGAATGTATACAGATAGCATCTGTACGAAGCTCCCGTACCCATTTCGAACTCTCCGGCGAATGGATCGCCTCCGGGTTTCTCGAAGCACATGCCTGCCTTTGGTCGATCGCATTTCGCGCTTTGAGATCTACCAAAATGGAAAAAAAACACGAAATGTCCATAAAATACGTCCCAATGCGCTATGCAGAGCTTCACTGACGAGAGAGTTTCCGCAGCAATTTCAGACCGACCATCAAATGGATCACCTCCTCACATCGCAGTCCACGCCCCCCCCCCCCCCCCCCTCACTTCTTTCATTTTAGGTCTCTGTTCCTTTTTTTTTTTTGATGTAAAGAAGAAGAAAGAAGTGCAAAAAATGAAAACTCAGTGTGCAGGGCTACCGAGGAGCATTTCCACGGCCGTTTTCAACCCGAGAGCACATAGATGGCGCTGTCCAGCCACGGGTTTACTCTCAACCACCTCTGTTATTTGTTGTGTCTATACGGAGAGAGGATATATGTGATGAAAGGCGGCCAAAACTCAACCTGGTTCCGAAAGAAACGTACGAAACAGAAAAGAAAAAAGAAAAAGGTGGGGAAGAAGTGTTGCAAGCTTCGCGAACAGATGTGAAGCCGACGTAAGTGGGTCCAGAACAGCCTCGTCCGGTCTGTGTCTGGCGCGCTTCCGATAACTTGTCGGGTGGGGAGCAGAGGCATCCTTGTCTGCGAAGCAGGTCTGAGCAGGCACTTTGCGCCGCAAGGCCGCGCAGGGCTTCATCCGCTAGCACTATACCCGGGAAAGTGAGAACAGAGGAAAAGAAGTGCCGCTCTACTTGGCTTGCACTCGCCCGCTCCACGAAGGAATAAGAGAGCGAGTGGTCCGGCGAATGAGGGAACGGAAAGATTTGCAAACATACACCAAGAAATACTAGGGTGCAGCTGTCTCTATTTTTTTTTTTTTAGTATTATCACCGGAGTGTCGTCCAGATGGTCGCTCAGCGCTCCATGCAGGACCGCAACGGGAAAGCAGACGAGAGTAGGCGCATGCGGAAAGAGTGCTAGCGAGTTGCCGAGTCGTCTGCTTGGCTGCTCTGATGACGTCACGCAACACCCACTGCTCACGCGAGCAGACGAGCAGAGACCGAGTATTAGTGAGTTAGCGAGCGAGGCATCGAGGTTACGGACAGCGTGATAACTGGGGAATAAGTAAATGTACTTTAAAGTTATTAATTGATTAATCAAACAAAATAGGTAAGTGAATAAGCCACAAATCGCACCAGGAACATTATGAACATACTAGACGAATTACTGCGAATAAGCTTCCGAGCGGGCAGCTGACTGAGATGTGGGAGTATGCGCATCCGGCTGAGTGAACATGACAGCAAAAAACTGACTAAGTGAGTGAGAAGGCGTACGCAGCTTGGTGAATCATGTAATGACTGAGCTAGGTGAATAAATCGAGTGATTGAATTCGCCGACGAGTACAGTTTCACAAATGTAAAATAAAAAGTAGGCACGGCTAGAGAGGAAGTATTCACAATACTTCATAAAGTGGCCGCGTCTGTTTATTCAACTTTCACAAGGCATTTATTGGTCGCCCTTGAAAATGGCAGCGCGGCCCTTTCATAATCATGCGGAGATATAAAACGTATCTCGAAATCGCACATATAAATATTTCGGTCAGCTGTACTGTTGATGTTATTTGTAGTTTACGAACACATAAGAGAGTCACCAAGGATGCTGTATAAGATTTCACTGGGGCACGGCCAGCCATTTTTAATGTCTTATGCATTACAGGCTGAAACATATAACGTAACAGTGCAGGCGCTCCCTGGCACGCTGGATACGGGCAACAATAAGTTTGCAGTCGAATTTATGACGAATAAAACAATGTGTAAAGAGCGCTTCGTTGTGCGTAACGACAAGATATGACAACAGCACAACAACGGCCAGCACTGGGTGACAAAAAATGATTACGAAGCCTAGAGTTGCTTCTTGAGAACATTTCCACGTCGAATCAATCATTGCGATCGCTTGTTTATGGCGGCTCGCGGATATTGCGTTAGCTGATTCGACGAGAGACACGAGGACTGCTTTTCGAAACCGTGCCGTACTCGCATTTGTAGAGGATGGAGATGGAGGCAGATTCTAAGCAAACCACAACAAGACGGGCAGGAACCTACCGCCGTCCATAAAGCTGGAACTTCGTCTGTCGCTGTTCAAGGCTAAAAAACAAACAAGTTATCATACCAATCAATATGAGCTCGCCGCTGACAACAGATCATACCGGTAATTTATTCTTAATGCGAAAGAATTATATGGCGATGTCGCCTTAGCAAAAAGTGTGCGGAAATTTTGTCAGCCCGATTATGTCGTTTTGTGGAGAAAAATGTGCAAAAGTTTGATTGTGTTAGGCAGTGCGTGAGTAGATCTTGAAGTGGGAAAATTTTGGTTGATGAATTTCAATTAGTAAATAACTGAATTGAACTAATTAAATGCTACGTTTGAAGAAAGTTTTGTGTGACTGATTCGATGAAAAACCATGTAAATGCGTGAGAAGGCTCACTTGGTATAAAAAACGAAGTGAAAAATTAAAAATAAAAATAAATAAAAGTAAAAAAAATAAAATTTCAAAAATTAAAAAAATTAAAAAAATCAGGTAGAAAGACAGGAATGAAAAAGGCTTTCGCATTTCCGTTCTTAAGCAGACTTAAGTGCAATCCTGTAATTTTTGAATTATAAAACACTGTTTAAACATTTCTTTTGGAATATATGACTGGTCTCATTGCAATTTGTGTTTCCGCTTCGTTTTCTTTGCGTTTATTTGTTATAGGTTACTGCCATAATACCATTATTTGTAACAAGCGAATGTGCCGTTTCCCTAATCGTATTTTTCTGCAGCGAGTTTTAAGGAGTCGCGGAGGTAGCTTTAAAACAACGCAACCGCAATGAGCGCCCTCCTTTATGTCATTAAAAGGTAGGATTGCGCGAATACGACAGCACAGTAGTCATAGAATCGTAAACGGCACCACGAATGCAGATTTACAAGTGTTTATTTATGAGTGAAAGCACATGCTATATTATATGCGCGTAACCGAAGCGCTATGCAACTCTCGGAGGGGGCGGTATACGAAGGATGGGGAAGAGGGGATGATATTGACGCGATGTATTCCATGAAGTTCCTTCGTCTAAAAAAATAAGGAGGTCCAATGTAGTTTTCCAACGAAAAGTTTCTAGGTACGCTTAAAGATCGGTGATTTCATACCGAAATGATCTAATGTTTTTCAAGAGAAAGTTTTTTGGACATGCTTCATTATCAAGAGCATATCGTTGCTGAAAAACACGAACCGTCATTTTTCTCTGGCGCACAATAATTCATTTTAGTTCAGCCTATTAAAATATTCCTGTAAGCCAAGCTTGTACATTCTAATGCGATTTGAAGGTGATCACTTCAGGGTTAACCTACTGAGATAAAGCTTCTCTAATGCGGTTTATTTTCCTGAGAAGGTTGCTACGTATGCATAAATTTAGCTAGAGGAAATAGCGCTCTATCCTACACCGTCATGTTTTTTACGCACTAAGAGACCGCCACGCCAGGAAAAATTTATTGGTCCATTTTAGCCTGAATGACCATGACGACCTTCGTATCGCGCTAGACTGAACTTGTTTGGCTAAAAGTAAAGCGCTCGATTTAAGCCTTTTACCGACAATAAAAATGCACGATAGACAAAATGAAGGTTATTTTTGAGCACTAGAATAGAGTTATTAAGCCTGAAAAAGTCTTCACTCCGAAAACAAAAAAATCCTGACGGTGGTCTGATCCGGAGCGTGGATACAGAGCGCAACGGCAAAGGCGAAGCTAGAAAGCAAGAAAGCGTTCGACTTCAAAAGCGGCGCATTTGGTAGGCAGTATGCAAATGAGCCTATCCGGAGTAGCAGTACGTCAGCCGTATCGTCCGTCGACCAGGCACCGAGGTGTAGCTACATTCGTCGATATTTCCCCCTGCATAATGCGATTACCACTTCTGCTTCTGAAGAAAGGCCGGCGGGCTGCGTCGACTGAAGAAGATAAAAATAAAGCGTTCAAGTTTCTTCAATTTAATTCATTTTCCCTCGAACGTTTTGACGGCATGCATAAGGAGAGAAATTTGCACATTTTTCTTCTGCTTAATTAAAAAGTTCGTGCGCGGAAAGTGCCGATGAATGATAACGATAGGATTGAAAAGCAACAATCTGTTTTCAAAAAGTCGCCCAGTAATTTGACACCCTCCGGTCAATAAATTGAAAAAAAAAAGGCGTGATGAAAGGTCGCTCATAGAAAGGTCATTAGATGGCGTTTATTTCTCGTTATGCAGTTTGTTACTTTTTCACCAAACGCCTTCCCGACTTTAAAATTGGTTTATGGGGGTTTAACGTCCCAAAGCGACTCAGGCTATGAGAGACGCCGTAGTGAAGGGCTCCGGAAATTTCGACCACCTGGGGTTCTTTAACGTGCATTGACATCGCACAGTACACGGGCCTCTAGAATTTCGCCTCCATCGAAATTCGACCGCCGCGGCCGAGATCGAACCCTCGTCTTTCGGGTCAGCAGCCGAGCGCCATAACCACTCAGCCACCGCGACATCTTTAATAATAATAATAATTGGTTTTTGGTGGAAAGGAAATGGCGCAGTATCTGTCTCATATATCGTTGGACACCTGAACCGCGCCGTAAGGGAAGGGATAAAGGAGGGAGTGAAAGAAGAGAGGAACAAATAGGTCCGTAGTGGAGGGCTCCGGAATAATTTCGACCACCTGGGGATCTTTAACGTGCACTGACATCGCACAGCACACGGGCGCCTTAGCGTTTTTCCTCCATCGAAACGCGGCCGCCGCGGTCGACTTCGAACCCCGGAACTGCGGATCAGTAGCCGAGCGCACTAACCACTGAGCCACCGCGGCGGGTAACCTTCTCGGCTTCACATGACACTATAGGCTGTCTAGACGAAGATTGGTTATAAAGCTTATTGTGAAGGATGAAAACTGCGCTCAGCTAAGTCCCAACTTATGGGGCATGGCATATCGAGTACTTGAAAGGCAGTAAAAGCTTATATAAAATTAGTTTCCCAATCTTATATAAGCTTTTACCGCCTTTCATGTACTACCGAAACTGGTGTTGACCACAGCATGATTCGAAGATTAGTTTCCCAATCTTATATAACCTTTTAAAGTATTTCAAGTCCTACAAGAACTGGTGTTTAACACAGTGCGATCCAAAGATTAGTTTCCCAGTCATATATAAGTTATTACCCTGCTTCGAGTAGTCGATACGCTATAGGTATAACTTGTTTACCCCTCCCCTCTTCAAGCTCGAATTAAGTGCGCCAGCCAAATCATATTGTCCTGGAGCTAAACTGTACGTTATACATTTCCCTAAAAATATGTTAGGAAAGCTCTAGCGACTAGAAATCATTTTGCGATGGAAATGGTTCTTAGGAACCAATGGATCCTTGAGAGCCAATGACAGGTAGGTGAATATCGTAAAAACGTCTTGAGCGCATCATATCAATGGTAATCAGTAAATTCGCGCAGAAAGATAGGACACATTCGACTTCTTGTTTTTTGAAAGGTTTCGTTTTCTACGTTACGCCACTCAGCAGTTGCGCATCATTCGGCTCTCCAGGTTGCGATTTAATCAGCTTGTATTACTTCCTCCTACAAAGCATAGGTGGCACCACTTGTTTGGCCCTAGGTGCCAGATCCCAGAGGATGTTGTGCACTTTTGACGACTGTGCCGACGAGATTTTGGCAAAAAATTCGAAGTCAGCGCGATGAGGCAGCGTTTCTTAAATTCAGCACATCTTGAGAACGAAAATAAATTTCAAACTTTGGTGATGCCATTCGAATAAAAACGTCGGTCTGACATCCTCCGTCGATACAAATTCAAATCTTTCTTCGCGCTGTGAGCAAGTCCTGCGAAACAACCCTGCAATGGGGGCGTGTTAAAAAAATAAATAAAAGAGATCTTTCCTGCCGGGAATTCCAAAGAGCTGGAAACTGAAGCTATACCGGCGAAATCCCTTGAGACAGGGATCGATGCGACGTGGCTTTGGGATCAATGTCGCAAGGCCTCGTGGGACGGAGTCTGCGTTTGAACTTTTCATTCACGGTCCCCTCCTCTTCGTGTTTCCAAAGATGAAAGAGAAGAAACAATTCAGACCAGTTTGCACAAAGCTTAGACACGTGCCGAAACCTTAGAGTCGTACAGAAAAACAAAGAAAATAAGACGTAAACTGGTTTAAATATGGAAGCTTGAAACAGGTAAGGAAACGAAACGGAATCAGGAAGGCGGAACAGATGGAAGTACTTACAAAACAGCATTCGCAGCAGGCATGCACAAAATCTAATAAACACAAAATGTGCATAAAGCACGGATTTCTCACATTGAGATGAAAGTGTTAAAAAAAATGTCATCTAATGTTCGCAAAGTGGCGTAACTTTCAGCGAGCAAGAGCCAGTTAAGGGTGAAAATTACAGCGCTAAAACTGCGAAAAAAATTACATAATACACTGACAACAGAAACCAAAAAAGAATCAGGAACATTTTTCACGTGCAACCCGAAACAGGTTTGCAATGCTCCCATCACCGGCCGGCTGTCATTTCAAAGCCAAAAAATGTGAAACAGATATCGACAAATCAAAATACGTAGAAACCAGCGATAGTTAAAATTAACGTTATTAAATAAATAAAAATCATCGAAGCTTATACTAAAAAAATAAAGAAAACATCGCGAACCACTCATTACGGCTGGCAAAAGTGACACACACATAAAATTAACATAAATTCGCTACCGATCTTACACACACAATCATGCATACGTACAGATCATCCTCATTATCATCACCATGATCACGACCCTTTCGCCACATAGAGAAATTTAGTTTTCCACGTGTGTACACTAACTATGGAAAGAGAACCCGCGCATTTTATGTACCTTCATGTTTTAACGAATTTGAAACCAACAGCACCATAACCTCCGTTCGAAAAATTAAGGCTTTTATACAGTCATTTGTGCAATCAAATCAATGACACCATGTGCTTTTCGTATGCTGCCCTTATTAAAAAAAATCATTTGGAACGATCCTCTTGCTTCATATGTAGTGCTGAAAAGATAATTCAGTTGCAAAAATGCCCTGTCTGATTTTTTTATGTGTATTGAGGAAAATGCAATCTTGTTAATATACCACGCCTAGTACTAATACCTTGTTTTGAGCCTCGCTACTTTGCGACATACATGTGTTTATTTCTTTTGAACATTTATGTGCTCTAAATATTATGTTTTTTGTGCAAGGCTTTGTCCTGATGCAGTCATGCTGTACAGCCCAGCCACGCTCACAAGCATCAATGCTTAAGGGGACTGGTTACTATCATGTACAATTGCCTGGAAATAAACAATTATTATTATTATTATCCTAACTGCGCCCACTGCGGGACGAATACTTCTCTCAATTTTCTCAAATTAGCCCCATCCTGTATGAGCAGTGGCAACGTTATTCCTCCAAATAAACTATAGTCTGATACAACTCAAGAAGAAAGATGCAGATGCCCATGAAACGACGCTCTCCAGCAAATGGCGTTGACCGATTTTCATGATGCCGTAGTTAATCCGATTAAGCTGTGGTTATTACCCATTTAGCTGCCACCCCCTGGGATTTCAGGCTAGTAGGTTCAAGATGATCGGTCAGGGAGGTGAGAGGATAATCGGTCGGCACGACTGGCTGCATGGGCGTGTCCTTTGAGGAGCATTTGACGATTCGTTCTTGAGTTGTATGCAACTATAATATCGTCTTCCCACCTGACTTTCTGTCACCCCCTGCAATGCTTGCGTTGCCTTCGAAATCCAGTCCGTTACACTTAATATCCATCGGTAATCTCGGCTTCGAATTACCCAAAGATAGGGACGGATAAATAGATACGATTGCCGCCGCGGTGGCTCAGTGGTTATGGCGCTCGGCTGCTGACCCAAAAGACGCGGGTTCGATCCCGGCCGGGGCGGTTGGATTTCGATGGAGGCGAAATTCTAGAGGCCCGTGTACTGTGCGATGTCAGTGCACGTTAAAGGACCCCAGGTGGTGGAAATTTCCGGAGCCCTTCACTACGGCGTCCCTCATAGCCTGAGTAGCTTTGGGACGTTAACCCCCTAAAACTTACAAAGCAGCAGAAAAAACAACCTCTATGGTGAACACTCTCGCGGTTCATTTACGCCCAATAAACATAAATACCCGCGAGAACAGCAGATTGGACAGCCGTCGCCGTAGCTCAGCTAATACGAGCACCGGACGCGACATTCGGAGGTCGTGGGTTCGGATCCCACCGGCGGCATGGTCGTTTTTTTCTGCTGCTTTATAAGTAATTTTCTTTAAAGCGATAGATAAATCCAAGTATTATTATCCCACTGATCAGCACTACACAATAACAAAAATTTAACATTCCCCTGTGCATTTTGGTTTCGGTGACTGTTGGCTCCCTGCATACGTTTATCAAACGAGCCCGTCATTTCCTTAACTTTGTCTGCTAATAGCTTAACGGGGGTCTCGGTTCTGGCAGTCTTGATGCCATAGGTAGCATAAGAGGGCTCTCGCACAGTTTCCGCCCTCGCCTTTGGATGACGTTCTACGTCACACTTGCGGTATTACAGGACGTGCTACGTCCACCGATATGGACGAGGGTGGCGCTGGTGAACACTCTCAAGGTTCGCTTACAAGCAAAACATAAATACCCACGAAAGCAGCAGATTGGACAGCCGTCGCCGTAGCTCAGTTGGTAAGAGCACCGGACGCGACATTCGGAGGTCGTGGGTTCGGATCCCACCGGCGGCATGGTTGTTTTTTTCTGCTGCTTTATAAGTAATTTTCTTTAAAGCGATAGATTAATCCAAGTATCATTATCCCACTGATCAGCACTACTCGTTAAAAAAAAATTAACATTCCCTTGTGCACCTTGGTTTCGGTGACTGTTGGCTCCCTGCATATATTTATAAAACGAGCCCCTCATTTCCTTAACTTTGTCTGCTAATATATATATATATATATATATATATATATATATATATATATATATATATATATATATATATATATATATATATATATATATATATATATATATATATATAAGACGTACGGACGGATCGATCGATCAGCTTAGAAAACCGGAATAGGGGCGACAATTCAGAAAGACCAAAGCCGCGTAGACTCAGTCGCGCAGCTCGAGTCGCACAGCTACGGTCACAGCGCCGGACTTCCTCCGGGAGCAGCTCGAGCTATCTTTCCCACCCTATTTCTGGTCTCGATTCGCCGCGCGATGCTCCCGCCTCGTCAATAATACAACAGCGCAGATCTTTTCACGCAGTGCAGATCACAGGACTCCTTTCGGGGTGCGGATGGCCAATGTGGCGAAAAATAAAGCAGGGAAACTCAATAAGACTCTTCCATGTCCCCCTTCCCGCAGCCCTCGCTAGGCCACAAGCGATAGAGTCTCCTTACGCTGTCATTCCGTCCCCATCGTTCCATCTTCTGAAAGCTCGCATTAAGGAGGAAACACCTTCGTCTGAGGACCCGCGAAGTCGTTCCATGATCTCCGGATCCTCCGCGCTATATAATTCATGGCAAGCCGCGCTCCCGACGACCAGAAGAGGGGAGGAAAGGAGACACGCGTCGGGATGTGAAGGAAACGGAAGACGGGACAGAAAGCGACGGCAAAATAGGGAACGATGAGGGAAAGGGGCAGTTTTCGAGAAGACTTGACGGAAAGAAAGAGTCGGGTGGGGACGGGAAAGAGAAAAGGGAAAGTGCGAGAAAAGGAGGCTTCCAGGACGGCTCCTCACTGAAAACAACAGAGAGATAGGGAAAACACATAATAGGGAGGTATTGGGGACGTAGACAGATTTAGGGACAACTGCTAGGTGAAGATTGATTCAAAAGTGAAAGAAAACAGGAAGCGGAGGGGAAAGTTGAGAGAATGCATTGTGCAAATGAAAAGGGGAAGGCAAAAGGGAATCCGAAATAAAGGGTCGTTAGGGAAGAAACAACTGTGAGCAAGACTGGTAGGAGAGAATGTGCTTGAAAAATTTAAAAACATAAAAAGAAGGAATAGGTAAGGGCAGAAATAAATGATGGAAGGAACTGGATATAAGGGCACTGTAAGTGGCCAAGCACCCCGGCCAGCCGCTTATCTTTCCTCTTTTTCGCCTTTCTTTGCGGGTAAGGGCCGCATGTAACCGTGTCATTTACCAGTCGGCTCGGGAGCGGCGGTCATGCTTTCGTCATCACCTGTTGCTCTGCTGCTACTGCTCTTGCGTGTGCTGAACGCACGTGGCACGCATCGGCCTTTTTGTGGTTATTGCTTTTAGTCGCCCGGAGACCGAGGCCATTTTTGGGAAGACGAAAGAAGAGAATCATGGAGGTGATCTCGTTTCTTCAACGACCGAAACGTTGCTGCAGCTGAACTGCTATACTCTCTTGCGACGCCAGACGCGACGGTCAGGGAAAAGTGAACTGCAGGAACTTACGGAGCACCTGCCTGTTATCATGAGAAAATAAGAAGATAAGCAGGTCAGGCCTTTGTACCAATGGCCTCGTACGCGCAGGCAACGGGCGGCAGATTTCACGAGGTGAAGGCGTTTTGAAGAAACAGCTTTAACGGAAAAGCGAAACACTTTTTTTAGTCATATCTTCACGGTTCGTCTAAGAGCCGATAAAAGCCAGAGCCGGCTGACGCCAGAAGAGGCACGTAGCAACGCTGCACCTCATGCTCCACCCTCGAGACGTGCTTATTTTTCAGCGAATATAAAGTTAGCAAGAGATGCAGTAAAGATATTAAGACCAACACAGGAAAAGCAGTTGGATCTACCTTCGGTGATCACGTTCATGCTTTTACTCTACTAAATAATTTTTCAGTATGCAGAGGCTTCACACACGCGACAGAATTGTTCTGGAGGGTATAAGTGAGTCAACAGGGGCGGTACGTGCTGGTTTGGGAAAATGGAAGCTCCTCACTTAGGCTGGAAGCTTCACAAGAACAGACTTCACTACAAGAGTAGCACTGCTTTCGCAGTAAAATAGCTACAGCGTTAAGAGATGGGAACATAACCTATTCATCCCCCCCCCCCCTAAAAAAAAATAATAACGGCAGCTGCCGACTGACTGCCTGAAGTTCTGGAGTAGATTCGAATAATTACCCAATCGTACGCAAAGCCGCAAGAGGTAGGCTCTCAGAGCGATATAAGTGACAGCAATTGAGTAGTAGTCAGGGCCAGCACAGATTCAGGTGAAGCAATGAGGGTGAAGGCACCGTGTTTACCGAAGTACAGGGGTACATTTGCTTACCACCAGTTCTCCTATATATACAGCGAACTGGACTTGGCATGTAGTGATGGACATATTTATGACAGCCGAGCAAGCCGTTCCGACAGCCGAAAGCCCCATGACCAGCTCCGACCGCAACCGAAGCCAAGATATTTCTGGACTAAGGAACCGTCTAGTCATATTTGCGAAATTTTTGAATAAGTGTCTCCAATAAATAAATAAATAAATAAATAAATAAATAAATAAATAAATCAGAGTCCCCCACTAAGGCAATCAATTAGTCAGCTGCCCTTAATTCAGGCAGCAATTCTCTCCCACTTATCTCACTCACTGACACTCATTAATATTCACGCACTCACCATCAATCAATAATTCAATAAGCCTCTCGGTCACTCAGTCAGAGCCGCTGACTAAGGCAATCAATCAAGCAGGTCTTTCACCAGTTCTCCGACATTGAGTCAGGTACCAAAAAAAGAAACTGCCGCACTGAAGACCCGCGCGTGAGGTACGTTCCGAGTGGCCTTCGTCTCTTAATGGCCGCGTCTGATGTCGCATCAGTGGCCACACGGATCCTGTTCCTGCCTCTTGACGACGCGCTCTTACCGCTACATCGGAACTGCTCAGTTGTAGCCGGTTTCGTCCCGTCTTATAAAGGTCACCACAAAGTCAGCCCAGCGCTCCGAGAAACGGGAGAAGACGCACCCAAGAAGGAGCATGTCGCCATGCGGCCGCACATCGAGCGAACGCGGCAGAGACGGTGAATGAAGTTAATTGCGGGCCGGAAAGGTGAAACCGAAGACAGCCGTGACGGGGCCCCTTAACCGGCACGTGGCGAGAGTGTGTGGCAACGGCAAAAGACGTCAACAGGGGCCATGACGCGGGCGACAAAGTTGCTAGGGCCTGACGCGGAGGCCCCACGATGGTTTAATCTCTAGAGAGACGGAAATGTGCTGCTTATTATGGCTGGCTAATTAAGATTCACCATTCCCTTTGCCGTGGAATGGGCGAGAAACAGCTTTCCGTTTAAGGTGTGCAGTACAGCAAGATCAACCACAGCACAGAACGCACTGTGTTCTGTACCGCCGTTTACTCTTCCTTTGCCAGTATTCGTTCGCGCAGGCATAATGTGTTTTAATGAAGACGAACTGGTCCAGACTGTCACTCTTAGCATGTACCCCTAACCTGCCCATCTGTTACGAGTTATTAACAAAGCTAGCCTTTACATGGCGGGATTCCAGCAATAAAGCTTCAGAGGAGACAGCTTGGCTAGTTCGTAAGAGTTCAGAAGAGAGCATTGAAAGGACTGCAGATATCGCCTACAAGTACAGGGCTACAAGTATCGCCTGTGTCTGCGTTCTATTCCATTGCAAAAACTGATTTCTTCTTGTGCGTGATCTACCGATGAAGAGCGTCAGCAAATCAGAGACTTACAGGTATGGACGTGTACAGAACGAAACGAATGCCTATAGAACATACGCAGTGCCCAGGTGTGCGTACCCCACGTGGTTCCTTGGCGCAGCAGATCGGCACTGAGTTGCTGTGTACTACACTTGTATCACTACGTTGAAACTCCCCAAGATATACAAGGCATTAACAAGCGCAAGAAGATGGACACAAGGGAGGTCGGCAGGACACAAGTTAGTGTCCCACAACTAGGGCAAAAACACACTGACACTAGAGATGAAAAATTCAAGGTAATATTCAATTTTGGGACTCCAGAGTGCGTTCTTTCCTTCTTAATGTACCGTCTCGGACAAAAGTCTTAAGGCCAAAGGCATTTCACTTCAGCCGCACAACAGAGCCATTACGGCACAATTAAAGACCGAAAGACGTTGAAATGCTAGCAGACGGTTTCTTCTTGACTTCTGTTTCCTGCTTGACTTGCTCCACTTGTGTTTTGAATGATCCGCTACACGGAGCGTTCAAGGAACACTCATTTCGCTGCAGCTGAACGCTGTGGCCCTAAGACTTTTTACCAAGACTGTACGCGTGCCTTTCTGCACTAGTTAGTATTCTTCAACTGTGGGACCGCATCATACGTCCTGGCCGCCTGCTTTGTGTCCGTGTCTTTCTGCTTTAGTTGCAACGTCGCAAATGTCGACCGATATCAACTATCCCAACTAGTCTTTTTATCGGTCTGTAATAAGGACTGCGTCCAGCGATGTTCTCTTCCCAAGCTTCTCGGAAGGCAGCAGATGCCGAAGCTCACGAAAGCGAGCAGGAAGCAGGAGACGTCGGGTGAAATCGCCACAATATGGCGACGTCGCGTCATGTAAAGGAAGGAAGGAAGGAAGGCCTCAAACGTTGCTGGCACATACCCACTACGGGGGAGTGGCCAAGACACAGGCGGTTAATTGCTGGATACAGGAAAGTTTTGACGGGAAAAGGAGTGGTAATAGTATGTAGTCTGTGTAACATGTCGTGCCCAGTCTGTGCGTCTTCCTCTTTTCTATCGCTACAACGTCCGTGCCGCGGCACTCCGGAAGTGACGTCCTAATCATCCCCGCACAAACCACGGATTCCACATCGACATCTGGCCAGCTTGTTGCCGGTTTCGTGTTTCCCGGATGTCGGTGATGACTGCAACCTTTATCGGAGAAGATTCGGTATTTACATATAGATTCCTTCTTCGACCGACAGAAAGAAGGATAATGTGGTATAAACGCGGACAGGGCGGGAGGTTGGGGGGTGCAGACTTTGTGGACGTACTGACGCTGGAACAGTGCTCTGGCAGGAATGCCTGGCACGACAGAGGAGAGGGACTGAACGCAGAACATTCGATAGCCAGCCACCGACGCTAGCGGCGGCTAGTCGATAGTAACGGCTTGCCGTTGTGGCTTCCGCCTCCGACGGAATGGAGCGAGGGAAAGGGGGGGGGGGCTGTGGCGATGTGGGACGGCGTCAGCTGGCCGCGCGATCATGGCCGGCCGCGGATATGGTGGAAACTATTCTTATTATCTTCCTCATAGGAATCACGCGCAGCGAAGCGGAAGCCGTCGCGGCTGGCGTCAGAAGACTGAGAGCCCAAGTGTCGGAGCTGCTAACTCGAACTTGTGATGCGTTGTTGAAAGAGTTAGGACGTTGTTTATAAACGCCCAGGGATAATGAGTGCGCTGATAACTTATTCGCATCGCATACATTAAATGGCGCTCAAGGCATTGTGGTTAAAATTGCGTTGCACTTGAGGTTTACAAAAGCAAGCGTGACAAGAGAAGAACAAGACGTTAACCTTGGGGCGGCAAAAAAGAAGCAAAGCAGGCAACACGACAAAGATGTAACGTTACATTGTCTTCCCTTCCTATTCTTGTCTCGTGTGTTTTTGTAAACCTCCAGCGTAGAGAATTTTGGACAACAATGACACACCAGCTAACGTTTCATAGAAGATGCCGAGTTCCTGCGAAAAATGCTTCTGATGAGGTCAAATTCAAGAGGCCATAGTCGTAAATATATAAACAGCTATTTGAAAAAAAATCACGCATAATTTCTTTTTTCCCACAAAATTAAAATCCAGCAATTAAAAACGTTTTTCTTTTCATTTTAGAACAGGGGGAGAAAGTGCCTATCAAAATTTTCAACAGTAGCACAACCTTGTGAACGTAATATTTTCTAGACTGAACGTTTTCAAAGCACGAATTGCTTAAGTTTCTTTGTAATTTATTTTCTAAAACCTTTCTTCCATACGCCGTTCTGCGTGTTTCCACCTCCCGATGTTCGTAATTTTGGAATTTATGATAAACCAGGTTACATTTACTCACGCCTTGACTCATTGTCAAGGAGTGCAGACCATAGATTTGCATCTGGCAACAAAGTGTTTTAGCCATAGAGTTTCTTACTGTTAACTAGAGGGAAAGCTGGCGGCGCTGCACCTGAACCTCCATGGGCGCGCAAAGCATCATGGGGCGACGAGCTACTTGGTGTGGGACAGTAGGTTTTTTTCAGGAACACAGAATGGCGCTACTGAGAAGTCCCATTCCGTACCCACGGCGCGCTCCGCGCGCAGACGACTTCGGTGTAAAAGCAGTGCGCAAAAGCCATTTTAGCGAAAACGCAACAGCACACGACGCCAATAAAAGGTTCTTGTTTACCGAAATGCTGTCGAAAAACCATTAAAAATGGTGAAGCGACATTTTTTTCAAAAACGTATTTCTTTTTAAAATTGCGCCTGTTAAGCACGAAATATTGGCTTTTGTGGTCTGCAATGCTTGGCCAATAGGAGAGCAAACCATCGCTTATTTTGGGCAAAATTTGCATTTAAATGCTTTTCTGATCGTTTGTTACGATTCATAGACAGGATGTTGAATGTAGGACTTCCTTAATTATCGAACAACGTTTGTTTTTTCATTAATTTTTGGCCAAAAGTTGTAGTTCTGCAGACGGTTACTCTCCGCCCCATGCTGCTTAGAGAGAGAGGAGGCTAGCTGGCGAGCCGTCGATCGCTGCTCAAGAGAACCCAATGTTATGCTAGGGTGATGAAACTACGCCATTTTGTTGAACACTGAATTTTTCAGCGCTGCAATGTTGTTCCGAAAGGTCGTATTGCTGCCTGAAAAAAATGAGTTCTACAGAAGTCTTTTTTTTTTTCAGGCAGAAATCAAGTGCCTTCGTGTGCATATACCAAAACTGTGCCATCCTCGAGTAAGAGAATGGCTTCTCCAATCGAGCAACGGTTGTCACTACCATGAGGTGATACCGGTATCACACAGCTGGCACCCCCTGGTGGCGGTCGAGGAAAACGGATCCTTGCCGCAACCGAATCATCGGACCCGTGTTGACCGAATCTCTGGCCAAATAATGCGGGGCCGGTGGCGCCGTGTGTGTTGTGTATATCATATCGAGCGAACACCGCGACCAGCTGTGTCTCTCTCCCGCAAAGAGCGCGTTGTTTACAGCCAGGACGAGGAAGTGGCGCTGCGGCGAAGCTCCACGAAAGAGACTCAGAAACGAACGCGGTTAAATAATTAACTGCGGACGCGACCGCGCCGAAGTCTCGAGAGCGTTGCCGCCAGCTGCGCCCTCAGTTTGTGTAGCGGAGGTCCGCGTTGTATTCCTCGTCTGTGTCCCCCTGTGCCTTGACGGTGCTCAATGCTTTATTAATGCATAAGCTGGCGCATGCGCGCTCCTTGTCCGAGGTGAAGAGCGAACTGCACAGCGTGCTAGTCGTTGAAGCTGACGTGATACTATGCGTCGCGCTCTTATGAAACTCCCGGTGGGTATCCGAGTGCTTTTGAAACGCAGAAGGTGCGCCTTATTCACACAAACTCTTCTTTTTACTAAGGGGTCTGTTGCCGGTGAGCGAGGCGTCATCTTGCTTGGACACGGGGATCCCATCACAGGTAGCCTTTGTACTTATTCAGTCCGCGTACATTAAAACGCTTATATAATTCATTCCATTCATCGTTAATTCTGACTGTGTGCTCAGCCAGTAATTAAACATTAATGCATTATCCTCTTCCTGAGTTTTGATAATGACGTATCCCGGCCGGTGCAAGCAGCGTGTGCATGAGGTAAAACTGGCGTTATTATTTGCAGTGGAAAAAAAGTATTGGGGCCAGTAGCTATATAGCTCGCTGGTTTTGAAACATGAACCCTTACTACGGTTCGACTCCGTGCTTGACCCATTTCTCGTATTCATAAACCCCCGTGCCTTACGGGTTGTTCCTTACGGACCGTGTTTGGATAGGAGTCGCGACAGCGTGCCTCAAGATTGCTTGACTCTGCTTAAATGACTTGTCTACAAACTAACAATACAAACGTTGCACATACACCAATGAAACACCGGACGCTACTGAGCAAATATCGGAAATACGTTCCCACCTATTGGGCTAGCAAGTGATGATGGTTAACAGAGCACTTACTCCGCTCTCCTTATTGCAGAAGCTCCCATAGAAGCCAGTGCACGCTGTGGGGTCTATCTTCAATCTACTATAAGTGCCTCTTCCAAGCGCATCTGGACACATAAATATCCTAAGCTGGTATCTATGCAGTAATGCATGCAGTGTAACACCTATAAAGGCATACTAAAGTTGCCCATGATTGTAGTGTACGCCTAAACGTTTATCAAAATTGAGTTTTACAGATTTCTTAACGCTAACCGTAGTGGCTGTAAAGCTAATTAATATAGCTTAGTTCATGAGGTGCCTGACTGTGACAATTCTCCGCTCATTTTGTGTCTCCCTGGCCTTATAACTTATGTGCAGGGATGGACTTCATGTGCCGCTCAGTGCTTAATTTTAAGAAATTTTTAAAGCTTAATTTTGGGCACCCTGTGTAAAGGAACACTAAATGGGGATATATGTGCAGTGGAATACCTATAAAACACGCTGAACTGGGCCGTGTGTTCAGTGTAAAAGCTATAAAGACTTGCTGAACGGGGAATCGTGTGCGGTGAAACACAGGGACATGTGTGCAGCGTAACACCTATAAAGACATGCTGGACGGGGGCACGTGTGGAGTGTAGCACTTATAAAAACACGCTGAACGGGGAAGCGTGTGCAGTGTAACACCTATAAAGACATGCTGAACGGAAATCGTGCGCGGTGGAACACCTATAAAGGCACTCTAAACAGGGACATGTGTTCAGTGTAACACCTGTAAAGACATGCTGAACGGGGGCACGTGTGCAGTGTAACACCTATAAAGGCGCGCTGAACGGGGAGCGTGTGTAGTGTGACACCTATAAAGGCATGCTGAACGGGGAATCGTGTGGAGTGTAACACCTATAAATGCACGCTGAACGGGGAAGCGGGTGCAGTGTGACTCCTATAAAGACATGCTGAACGGGGAATCGTGTGCGGTGAAACACCTATAAAAGCACTCCAAACAGGGACATGTGTGCAGTGTAACACCTATAAAGACATGCTGAAGGGGGATCGTGTGCGGTGAAACACATATAAAAGCACTCCAAATAGGGACATGTGTGCAGTGTAACACCTATAAATACATGATGAACGGCGGCACGTGTGGAGTGTAATTACACCTGTAAAGACACGCTGAACGAGTATGCGTGTGCAGTGTAACACATATAAAGACATGCTGAACGGGGAATCGTGTGCGGTGAAACACCTATAAAGGCACTCTAAACAGGGACATGGGACATGTGTTCAGTGTAACACCTATAAAGACATGCTGAACGGGGGCACGTGTGGAGTGTAACAACTATAAAGGCACGCTTAACGGGGATGCGTGTGCAGTGTAACACATAAAAAGGCATGCTGAACGGAGAATCGTGTGCGGTGAAACAACTATAAAAGCACTTTAAACAGGAACATGTGTGCAGTTCAACACCTAAAAAGACACGCTGAAAGAGGTGCGTGTGCGGTGAAACACCTGTAAAGGCACTCTAAACAGGGATATGTGTGCAGTGTAACACCTATAAAGGCATGCTGAACGGGGAATCGTGTGCGGTGAAACACCTATAAAGGCACTCTAAACAGGGAAATGTGTGCAGTGTAACACCTATAAAGACAAGCTGAACGGGGGCACGTGTGGAGTGTAACACCTACAAAGACACGTTGAACGGGGATGCATGTGCAGTGTAACGGCTATGAAGACATGCTGAACGGGGAGGAGGGGGGCATGTGTGCACTGTAACACCTACATAGCATGGGTGGTTTGTACTGTTATCAAGGTGAGTTTGCACCATAAATTGTCATCCAGCTGGGTCCGCTCTGGCAGGGAGGACGTAAATGTGGTGGCGCGGACATCTGGCGTGCAAGCCTCGAAATACATTTCTGCGTTAAAATTAAATGAGCCAGAAAACCATTCACCAGTCAGCCGCAGCGAAATTAACCAGCCTTATAAAAGAACGAAGGGTAGACGGCGGGGAGCCCGAGACTACAGCCAGTGCTGCCATACTTGGTCCCGACTAGACCCTGATCCGCCTAATATGATCGCGAGGCGACGCCCTGATGCTTTCCTCCTCTCCCTTGTTTTCTCTCTCATCATCGTCCGCTAATTGCCCGGCGCGCACCGGACGTCAGCGGCGTGATGAACTGCCGTCCGCATAGCTCGCCCGGCTTCCGGAAGAGCGCGCTGCGATCGATACAGCTGTGCAGCGAGATAGCACGTACCGTAGTGATGCGACTGTAAGCGTCATCATTGAGTGATGTTAAACTAGGGACAGCGCAGCGAGCTGTTGAAAGGACACGGGTAAGTTACTTTTCAGTACACCGAAGAAAAATCCCTAATATTAACACGTCTGCTTGTACATGGTGGACAAGGTGGAATGAGCGCTATTTACAGCCGCTTTCTTTTTAAACCACCGTGCCTGTGGTAAGTTGCTGTTCTCTCTTCTTATAGCGCCTACGCCATGCTGGAGCGAATCAACTGAGAGTGCAGATCCTGTAGAGAGTAGGATATTAAGGCGGCAGCCTTTAATGGCTCATACTCGCGGTGACCGTTCGTCCGTGACATCGCCACCTGGGTCACGTGACCTAGGTCGGTGACCGTCCGACCGTTACATCACCCCCTAGGTCACGTGACCTAAGTCAGTGACCGTCCGTCCGTTACATCGCCACCTAGGTCACGTGACGCCACGCTTGCGCCAGCTGCTCGTCTCTTAAGTCGTGAAATGAACTCAAGCGCGAAAAATTCAAATCATTGCAATGAGTCGCAAACGGCGTTCGCCTTCCCGCAGTTAAGAGGCATCTAAATGCATCTAACGAATTTTTTTATGTTTACAGAGCGCACCAGGTATGTGTTGGATCTGAGAGGAGTCTATGCAGCCAATGCTGAACAAAAATATATTTATGTCCTTGGCTCATCTTTATCAGTACATTCATGATCGGCCTGTTTACTCTGACTACCATACAAAGGCAACCCCGATAACACTCATAAGTTTGGGGGCTGCTCACCGTCGCCTAGTAACTGTCATAAATCCCCGCAAATTCTAAGGCAAACAATTCGCTCCTCCGTATCACCTTTTCCACGCATACGTGGGGGTTTTGCTAAAGCCTGATAGCGCTGTCCTCACGTCATAAAGCCAGACTTGGCGTTTCATTGAACTCCTTTTCTCTGTTTCTGAACCGTCATTAGACAAGCGGGAGGGGGGGGGGGGGGCACTGAAAGGTGTGTAATTACAGGACAGTTGCATACGCGTTGATGCGGTACCTCCAGCAGCCACTAGCCTGAAGGCAGCTCAGTCAGTCACACACTGCACGACAGTAGGCACTGGTAATCAGCTCATTCATAAGAGGGCATGCAGGCGGCGCAACAGCAGTGATCTTGACTGCGCAGAGCGCTCAATAAGATCGCAGGCGCGATCATCATCAACGCGCTCGGTGTCCTGTATCTGAAGGAAAAAGGAGAGAGGCGAAATTGAGGCAGGTGCTTCCGCAACACCGCCGGTCGGAATTTCCGTGCAGCACAAGGGGCAAGGAGTTAGAAGAACCGTCGGGCGTAATCCCCTCTCCGTCTTCTCCCCCTTACACGCTTCGCCAAAGGGAGATGGCTTAATCGAGGGGAAACGAGCCGATACACAGTTCTATGCTTTGCGATAGAGTGCAGGCGTGATTGATGGGGCTTATTGTGCGCGGAAAGACACGCGCACACACACACTGCTTCGACCGTGTACGGCCTCGTTATAGCGCTTCGTTGTGTCCTATTCTTTTTCTGTCTGCGAAGGATGGCAGGTAGAGGTCTTCCCATAAGCGCATTACTTTTACAACAACGGCTCTTTCAGGTGGCTTTGGCGGAGCTTACGACGAACTTGTCCGTTGTCGACGAAGCCGTCTGTCTAGTATGGCGTGTCTAAAAATCAGTGCACTGCAAACGTCAACTCAAACCCTAACAAGACACCTGAAACGCGAACACCAAAACGAGATGGCCTTAGCTAAGGGAGGCTGCTTACTAGAGCAGTTCATTTTTTTCGATAGCAGGAAGAGACCTCCTGGAACTGTGAATGGTCTCTAACCTTTCGTTTTTTATGCTCCCGTTTTAGTTTAATTGTTCGCGTTTCATCTGACTCTAAAGGCATAAGACGTCTCTTATAAGTGGATGTTCAAAATTTCAAATATACAAGATTACATACCTTCATGAAATATGTGTTTTGAAGATATAGATGCAAAAATGTATTCATGATTTTTTCCCCAAGAACCTACACATAGGAACGATATTCCCCATGACATCAGCACCATCGCATCTTCATATTTATTTCAAGAACGAGTAATCGATCACCTTGAAATCACAATGTCCACCGTTTATATAGCCCTGCCTTTTTTGATCAAGAATTATGCCTGTCGTTAAGGGCGCGCCACCTTCCGTGGTAGTGCGAAACTGGCGAACATCGGCAACTGGGGTCCGGGACGATTAAGTCTGCTCTGGGAAGGAGTGTTGAGATCTCGTCCTCATCTCTTCGCCCCAAAGAAGAAGGCGGAGGCGGTAACGTGGAAAGGAGAGGAGGTTAACTGCCTCACTTTGGGTGGGACCGGAGAACGAGGAGGGTAAGCGACACGCAACAGACTGTTCGGCAACTCCTGCGGCATAAACACCATCGAAGTATGTTCGGTACACTTCCCTCACCCCTCTCTCAATAGGTGCTCCCACTGCCACGTTTTATTTATCTGTTTACTGACGCTGCAATCCCAGGGAGGGATTTTCCCTCGGGTGGGCATATACAAATCAAAACACGAGTATTCTGTAAACAAAACAAAGGCCAGAGAAAGAAACCAGTAAAAAAATATCAGCAATAAAGAAACATAAAGTAACCGCTGACGGTGCACTAACGGGAGCAGCCACTCAGCGGCTGACACTTCCCTCGGAGCTTGCGGTCATCTGCATGCACTGTTAGACGTGTAGTTCGGGTGCCGCTGCTTGACGGAACATTGGTCAAATCGATGCCCGTTTTACCAGGACAGGAGTGCAGTAGAGTAAAGGAGTTGGATGATGGACGAATGAAGACGACTGGGTTCATTTACGTTTTGTACAACTAAAGAGCAAACGGGAGAGTCGCCCTAGGGCAACTCGTTGCCGAGTATTTTAGGGTTCTCATTCCCTAAAGTCCCTAGATGTAGGACGACCTCGTCGAGGAGGGAGTGGCCTGTCATATTCACTTTTGGCCACAATCTCAACCCCGCTTCCCCCCCCCCCCTCATACTTATGGACACGCCCCACGTCACGTGTTGAGCTTGAGGGAGAGGAGGATGTCGTCGAAGTACCATCGGCTGCGGTAGGTCAGCTGGTCGTCGACACGTGTCGCCGTGAGCTGTGCTTTGCTTCATAACACCGACGCGCGAGGCAGACATGCCGGGATGTGAACCACCGGAAACGGGACCTTTGTTTCTAGACATGGTCGAGGCAATTGGGGATAACGTCCGCCTGCTCGCCGCGGCGGTGCTCGGCGCAAGAAGGGACACCGGAAATTGGGCCCTTTGGCGCTCGAACTTCAGCCCGTCGTTCTTTTGGGGTCGAAGACGGCCGCATTCCGACGTGGCAAAACACGGTTATTGGATCCAGATGAAAACAGGGTCCTCTCCGGGTGGTCCATTACGGCAGGCCCTGGAAGCAATCTTTGTTGAGGATGAACTGGCAAAGGTGTACTGGCTGCTTCCAGACGACACTTGCTGTCGCCGCTCCTAACAATAGGAACCACCCGGTAGTTTTTGTTTACAACAAGGTACACCGATTCGACGAGTAGTAAACCGCTTATCTCAGGAAAAGTGCCTATAAATGTATCCCGTTGTAAAAAAAAATCACAAGCGATCGGTGAGCCGATCTGACGGAAATGCGTTGCATTTTATGTCAGTAAACAATGATTAATTAATTAATCAATAGATTGACTCATTGATTGATTAATTAATTGTTATTGGTTGATTGATTGGTTGATTAAACCTTTATTCCTCTAATTAGCATGGCACGACACATCGCGCACATTTATTTACATCCACCTTTACTGCACACCTTAGTCTTCTTGGTACGTATTTTCACTTGACTCCTTCGCACAGATGCTGTTCTGTTCCATGTCTTACCTCCAATATCCATCGACACTAGGCTTTGGAGGTGGCTCACACACAACCACTTCGACGGAAGTGAGGAATTTGGCGCCCTCTCGCCGTTCTGATGTCTCTGCAACTATCCTCAGCTCACTTTCCTCCTCAACCTCCACTGTAGCCACCCGCCGGGCTGTTCCCATAGAAACCAACCTCAGCTTACGCGTTCCACCGCCCGCGTCAGAACCCCCTCCGTCCACGGTAGCCACCCTCTGGGTTGTTCCCGTGGCAGACACCTTCCGTGCCCTGGCGACGCACAGTGCACGGAACTCTAGCATTTCACCTCAATAAACGAATGCTCAACCTTTGTTCCATTTCATATTGTTCACGACAAGCATTGTGCGCCAGAAAATGCAGAGCCCAACGGCACTCCCTGTTTGCGTCTAATGTTTTGCCTCTCTTGAATGTTTATGTCATTTCCGTAATTCCCGGGGCATATTGTAACAAGCTGCACACAGAGCTCTTGAAAATCTTTATCACTCCCTCTTATCAGTTCATTATTTTAAGAGAACTTCCGAGGGTGGGGGGTGGGGGCTAGCTGGCGCTGATTACAAAGAAGCATGTTCGCGCAAAACAGAAGACGTACGCGAAGGAGACTGAGGACAGGCACTAAAACAAGATAGTTAAAATGGGCGCTAACACATCGCTTAGCAGTTAGAAAGAACTAGCCCCGCAGCAAGTTTGGTTAGACCATGTTTGCTTTCGCAGTCGGTCCTGTTTGGAATGTTCAGCTTTCTCAATCCCAAGTGTCTTGTACTGAATAAAAGCAGCAATCTGGGCTAGTGCAACTACCTTGGCGCCGTCTTCTTTGTGTATGTCTTAAGTTTTGATGTGTTTATTGCCTTTATTTGTAAGTCCTGCCCTCACAACTCTCATCTTTTTGTCCCCATTCGGCCTTCACCAGCCCTCAGCAAGCTATGGGTACTTTCCTCTGAATTACACCACCACCCTCTCCTGACATTCAAACGTTTTATCTCTATTTCTTCCTGGCCATTTTCTCCAGTGTGGCCAGACCCATAGATCAAAGGAACACCGGTTCGCCTTGATTGCAAACAACCATCTCTGCCGTCTGCACCTGCACATTCCCCCCAGCGGCAGCTTCGCCAAGAGTGCGCTGAAATAGTAGCGACGATGGCCGGCAAGCACATCACAACACTTCTTTTTCCCTCCCTTATCCTCGTGGTTCTTGCGTATCTCTCTTCGGCACAATGGCCATAGGCGGCGAGCGGGCGGGTCTGACAGGACGGGGTAGGGAAAAGGGGGCGCCACTTGACGCTGATTAAGACATAGCGATCCCGAATGGCCGCGCTCGGCTCATTGGGTAAGTGCTTCAGGACACCAGGGGCCGCTGCGGCTGCTGCTGCCGCCGGTAAGCAGACGAAAGATGGAGTGCGCCGAGCAGACGATGTTCCTGGACTGTCGGCGACCTCCTCCACGTCTGCAGAGCCCATAGCGCCGCCAGTGCCAGTATGGCCGTAACTACGCAGAAAACAGTGCAGGAGACGCTCACAATCGAAGAGTGCGTTCGTGTGTGTGGCAGAGAGTGGATTGTTCGCGGAAAGGCTCGATATAACCGTCTTATTTTTGTTCCCGGAAAGAAACAAAAACGCGTTGAAAAGCGAATTATGAAGGGCCAGTGGGCAGAAGACCGATCATGCCGTTCAAGCGTGAAACCGTTGCGCATCTATGTCCATCAAATACCGAGAAATATGCATCCGACGTTTAACGCTCTCATAAACTCCACGAGTAGTGCACATCACTCTACAAGCCAGAGTTCCCACACGGTGGAGAAATAGCAACGTCTTTTGATATGGTGCGGACATGCCAATTGAATCCAGCCTTTGAGAGGCTTTCTAATCCCAATTTGGAGCAGTGAGAAGCCATTTTTCACAGCGAGGACCCCGATCAGAAACGAGGACTGGTTCGCTATCGCTGCCATATGCTCATGCTTAAAGTAAAAAAAAAATGTGTAGTAATACCACTGGGGCCGAAAGGTTCTTCGTTTAAACGTAAATTCATTTTTAAACAGCGCACTTAATACACCCTTAAGACGTGAATTTTTTTTCGTAGCGCATATCTAAGCTGGCCTGTTCACGCTATATAGGTGTTAGGTCTGCAACTCTCTGCAGACTCTCGCAAAGCAGCTTAGTTATCCGACACAGAGGGGTGTTCTTGACCCGAGGGGTTTAAAGACTAAAACACGGAAAAAGTTGGCTCGAGTCACAACGGGTTTCAGGTAGAAAGAACGGCGTCAAGTGCGGCCTACTACGAAGGCCCCGCACGTGAAGGCGCATAGCAAGCAGGAGCATCTCTTTGACAGCTCTGCAATTCCAACTCCACCCAAATGGCCCCCTACGTGGATTCTTTGCTTCCGTGTTCACGGCAAGTGCTCAAACACGGACAGAGGTCGGTGTCATGGCCTGAAATTGCAAGACGTGACATGTTGGGACAAAAAGATCGCCGTCTCGAGAACACCACGAAAAAAAAAATACATTGCAAGGAAAAGAATGAGCAGACGTTAAAGGTGAGCCTGCCTGAGGAGGGTGGAGTGAAAGGCCGTCCCGAATGCGTACTCTATACGTTTCTGTCGCTGTTATTGTTTTTTTTTTGTCAAATCAGCGCATCACACGCACGACTTGGCATTTCTCCCGTTGTTCCCGGAGGTTGTTCCAAATACTCGTTGTTATCCGACGCCCCTGAGGAAAGGTACAATTCCTTTCGAACCCTAACGCCAAACACTGCGAGCAGCGCTTCTTTGAAAAGAATGTTACTCCTTGCTAAGGTACTTCTTGTTTGACACGAACTCGATGGGATCCTTTCCTCGGGTGTCATGGAAACGTCACGTCGGGGCCGTATGCTCCTCGGCCAACTAGAAGCCGGGAGAAAACTGTTTTTTTTTTCTGCGTTTCTCCGATTTTACTTACTACGCGGTGCGGCAGAATAGGAAGAATTGGTTTACTTATAGGAAAAATCTACAGCAAAAACTATACAGCCGAAATTGGGGAAAAGCGCACTTCGCAAGAACCAAGGTTCAGACACCAGTTACCACGTTTCATAATGATTCGTTTATCTTTGAAGCATCCTAACTAGCGCAGAAAACTAGCGTTTGCCTTTATCTCCTCCTCTTGAGTGCCTGGGACTTTCCGAACTAGCTAAGATGCTGAAATTGTTGACCGAGCGCTTGTCTCAACAAAATATTTCAGCGTTTCATTCACCGACTCCATCCGTTTTTGTTTATTTTTGCCCTTTATATTTGTTGGTTACCGTCACCTCTGACGTCAGAGCGAAAACTCAGAAAACTGTGCCAGTCGCCTCCTCCGGTATCGATCACAGTGGGAGCGATGTCAGAGAGGAAAAAGTATGGGCCAGTAAATTAATCGTTAGAGCAATCGACGCCTGGTTATCTTTATCTGGCTTTTGCGTCAGTCTGTGATACCCCCCCCCCCAGCGCTTCATCCACATGTTCGGCCGTGTCCTATTAGGAAGCTTTAGAGCATCGCACATCATGGCGCATTTTAATGCCTCGGCGGACTCTGTGACCGGAAGGAAATAAGTACGCCTTAGTGCAACGCACGCCATTCCGTATAGTAACGCGTTCACCTTAACATGGAAAAGGAGGAAATGTAGGGAGTTTTAGCGCGACGTACGTCATTTCGCATACTGTAGTCATGTTGCTTACGGCGTACTATTAAACATACTGGACGCATGCTCGTTCCTTGTCATGTCTATACGTAACAACGGCGCATTTAACAACGGTGTTGTATAAGTGTTGCGCTGAACCCCCCCACACAAACTTAGCGCGGCTACTGATCAGGAGTACCCGGGTTCGAACCCGACCGCGGCGGCCGCGTTTCGATGGAGGCGAAACGCAAAGGCGTCCGTGTGCTGTGCGATGTCAGAGCGCGTTCAATATCCCCAGGTGGTCGAAATTATTCCGGAGCCCTCCACTGAGGCACCTCTTTTTTCCTTTCTTCTCTCATTCTCCCTTTATCCCTTCCCTTACGGCGCGGTTCAGGTGTCCACCGAGATGTGAGAAAGATACTGCGCCATTTCCTTTCCCCAACAACGAAATTTCAATTTTTTTTAGCCATTCAGGTCAGCTAACTCGAATGTTTGCAGATGTCGAGGAATTTAAGGACGGAGCATACTAATCGGTAGCAGATACAAGAGTGAATAGGACGGGGAAATACACCTTACAATGTATGGCCCTTGGTATAAGACGCACGTCGCATTGATTTATACTACTCCTAGTTCTTTAATTTACGCTCAAAAAATTAATACACACGACTTCTACCTTTTTGTTTCCACCGAAATGTGGTCCCCGCAGCCAGGAATCGAACTCGCCGACTGCTGCCAATGAGCGAATGAGCCATCGTGGCTCGCAATAAATGCAGAAACTACGCCAAGTAGAGTAGTACCGATGATGTTGATGAGGCAACAGGACCAGCGACTTGCTGAAAAAGGCTTAACGTTGCGCGCAAGCGATCGATATTTTAGCGAAAAACGCCCGAGGTTCATAGCACACGCGTTTCAACTTTTTTCTGAGACTCCGTTTCCTAAGCCTCTTCTCACGGGCTGTTACGTAATGTGAACGGCTTGGACATCGTTGCCTTCTTAGCGGCGAAATCTTGGCGAAGGCAGGAACCTTGAGAAATTCCGGTGGGGATAATCTTGAAGTTCCTCCATGTATATAGACTTAAATCTTCGGCTTAAGAGTTCCTATCAAATTTTTCTTTCCCGAGAAACGATTGCACAGGCGCACAAGTGACGCCATGAACAAAAACAAAAATTGGAGGGGACACTTAAGCTCCGTTAAGGGTATGGGGCGATAGCTTTAATAGGCTGATGTCCGTATATGAAGAATTGTTTGTTATCTAGCTAATATTCATATATCCCTCCCTTACAAAATCGGTCTATAGACAGTCTATAAACTTCTTATAGACTTCATTGCCTTCCTATAGATATTTTTGTCTATTTATAGCCTATAGACTGTCTATAGCCAAAAGTCTATTAAAAGTGCATGGCTATAAATCTACAAATTGTCTATATAATGTCTAAAGGATTTGTATTGTCTACAGACTGTTCTCTAGGGCTTGCCTATAGAGAGTCTATATACTTTATAGACAGAAGTATATGGACAGTCCGTACACTGCCTAAAAATGTTTGTAAAGGCTGGGAGTTTTAATACCACTCCTGGCGCAGTGGTGCACCTGTTAAGCGATGCACCACTGCCCTGCGATGGCAGGTGCTGCCGCCAGTGGGGCTGGTGCAACCCAGGTTGCTCTCCCCGAGCAACCTCTAGTGACGAATAATTAAAGTGCCGCATGCCACTGTGGCTAGTTTGCTCACAATCCGGTTGAGATGAGGCGACAAGGTACGTTACGTAGTCTAGGTGGCCCATCCGCCTCATAGGTTGCCTCTCTGCGGATTTTTCACTGATTTTTTGCTTACGGTCAACGTCTCCAACGACGCTGAATTTTCTCCGACACGAGCTCCTTAACGCTGTCAGGTTGAAAACAATGAAGCACTAGCTGTCGCTCTGTTTGTTTTTCTGTCACCACGATTAGATCAAGAAGGGGAAACCCAGGGCTGTGAGTGTGCACAAAGAGAGCTCAATGCAGAAGGAGGTGTCAGGTAATCCCCGAGTTGCGTATTCCGCGGCGACTGAAGATCTCCCATTGAGGCACATTCAAGAAAACTTCGAACGTGCCCGGCTCAGCTCATATTAAGGACATTCTCAAACTTGTGCTCGCCCACTATAGCGTGGCATCCCCTTGCAAGGCTGTGTCAGAGTTATCTGCAGTTGGCATAGCAACTAGAAAGCCAAGGATTCACTGCACACTTGAGCCATATCAGATAGAGCAGAAAGGTGCGGACATAAGGTCACGCGCTTTGGTGCCTTGCCCCCTTCCTTGTGTCCGTACCTATCTGCTCTATCTGATATGGCTCAAGTGCCGACCGACCAACTAGCCCGACAATGTGCTATAAATCGATTGTACGCTTTCGATGATTGTCTTTCTTCCCTTTCTTCTTTTCTTCCTTATTTCTTCCTTTCTCTGTTTGTATCTTTCCTTCTTTGTTATTTGTTTTTCCTTTTCCTTTCTTTCCTTCCGTCTTTCTCCTTACCCTTAATTTCTTTCCTCCTTTCTTTTTCCTGTCCATTTCCTTTCTTTCCTTCTCTTTATCTTTCTTTCTTCCTTTTCTTCTTTCTTTTCCATTTAATTTTTCTTTCTTTCCTTTTGTTTTTCTTCCTTCCTTTATTTCTTTCTTTCCCGTTTCCTTCTCCTTCTTTCCTTCCATATTCCTTTCTTTTTTCGTCCTTCATTCATTCATTTCCTCCTTATTTCTTTTTCTTATTTCTTCCTTCTTTCTTTTCCTTCATTCTTTTATATAACTTCTTTCTTCCATCCTTTCTTTTTTTATTCAGTGAAGAAATGCCTTTTCTGGCTTACATGCCACATCGTCGCAACCCCAATTTTGCGCTCATCTGAATGCCAATCAGGGTCTATATTCACCCGGATAGCATCAAACAGCAATTATGTCTTAAAAATCGCACAGTGCGCCTATTGCCTCGAAATTTGAAGGATATCTTATACGTGTTATCCAGGTAGGAGAGCTTGGAAGAAGAAGAAGAAGAAGAAGAAGAGGAAGAAGAAGAAGAAGAAGAAGAAGAAGAAGAAGAAGAAGAAGAAGAAGAAGAAGAAGAAGAAGAAGAAGAAGAAGAAGGAGGAGGAGGAGGAGGAGGAGGAGGAGGAGGAAAAGAAGAAAAAGAAGGAAAAGAAGAAGGAGGAGGAGGAGGAGGAAAAGAAGAAAAAGAAGGAAAAGAAGAAGGAGGAGGAGGAAAAGAAGAAAAAGAAAGAAGAAGAAGAAGAAGAAGAAGAAGAAGAAGAAGAAGAAGAAGAAGAAGAAGAAGAAGAAGAAGAAGAAGAAGGAAAAGAAGAAAAAGAAGGAAAAGAAGAAGAAGGAGGAGGAGGAAAAGAAGAAAAAGAAGGAAAAGAAGAAGAAGAAGAAGGAGAAGAAGAAGAAGAAGAAGAAGAAGAAGAAGAAGAAGAAGAAGAAGAAGAAGAAGAAGAAGAAGAAGAAGAAGAAGAAGAAGAAGAAGAAGAAGAAGAAGAAGGAAAAGAAGAAAAAGAAGGAAAAGAAGAAGAAGGAGGAAAAGAAGAAAAAGAAGAAAAAGAAAAAGGAAAAAGAAAAAGGAAAAGGAAAAAGAAGAAGACAAGATCGCCTCCATATAATACAGAAGCTTCTCCCCAATTCTTGGCCAATCATCCTGTGTGGGCATGCGCCATTGTGTGAGGGTAACAACAACAACAACAGCTTCTGCGGGCAGTCGGTGAGATTGCACTAGGCTACAGCGCATACACACAATGCTTCGCGTGTCTATCTGCAATTCCTTTTTCCTCTTTGCGGCGCCGCCCAGGAGTGGGCTGCAACGCTTTTACCACAGATCATACATCTATGGGCTCCTTTCCTATTTGCCGTTTATCGAAGCGCACATACGTATACATCGACGCAATGGGAACGGACTTAAGGAGCAACAATGGCGCGCAATATTCGTTCTTCATGCGTGAAGGACGCACCGCAGCATATTCCACGAGGTACCTGCGGAATCAACAGCTAAGGGATATCAGCGGCGGCAGATATTAATGCAGAGAGAAAAAAGGTGCCGAAGGACGCCGTCCGTGAAGAGAGACTGATTTATTTATTTTTTTCCCCCATCTCATCACCGCGACCTCATCCCGCGAGATACGGTTGTATACATAAGGGCCCGCTGCCATTTCTCGTTTCGGATCAAATAGAAAGCTGTAGTCACATCCAATCTCACTCGGATTTATTTTTCTCTTTATTTCTAGCCCGCTATTCGGCATCGGGGCCTCACAGACGCGTCACCCCGAGGGAACGGGTCTAGAATGGACCAATTACGTGCCGAGAGCTTAAGTGCGTCCTCGGAAGTCAGAACGCGTCCTTGATCGCGTACTTGCGGACCACCGTAGGCATGCGGCAAGCGAGTCTTTCACTGGCTCGCTTGAGAGACCGCACTCAACATGAAGCGATATGTCCCTAAGACGTCTTATGGACGTCCAAATAAAGAGGAAATGGATTGCCGCAAAGAAGCTCGTATTAAGTCGGTATTCACTAAAGCGTTGCTGACTGCGCGCGCCCTTACGATGTGATTAATTAATCTGCCTGTAGAGGATGCAATGGAACGATGCATCGAGGCAGCCTATACCTGTGCATACCGTAGTTCCATCTGGAGACTTAGCAGGAGTGATGGGTTCACAGGAAGGACAAGCATTAATTGTTTAAAAATACAAGGCAAACATACAAAAATAACATGTACATACGTGCATGTTAAACAATGAACAAAAATCTAAATTAAACAGAAACTGAATCATTGCTCAGTCAGGTTAATTTCTGAGTGATTATCATGCGCCAATGGCACAAATAACTGTCTAAAAGAAGTGGAATGAGCCAAGGAACATATTCCATAACCATACCCAGCAATTTTTGAATGGAAAAGCGTTTATGAACGCAATGTTTTCATCGATTGTAAAGTTTCACTATAACTATCAATATATCTGCAGATCTCCCGTCGACAGGCTTGCATTTTTTTTTTTTTGCTGTTAAGTGTTTGCTATCGTCAAAAGCGTTCCCCATTGATTTTCATGGCAGTCTTAAAAGTCTTAACTGCTCGGTGCGAGCGATGGCAAGAATTTAAAAGAAAGATATTGGTACACATCGAAGAATGAACCATTACCTTCAATATTTTCATAACAGTAGCTTATAACTTTCCAATATTAAACATTTTTGTCCAAGCACGTTGAACATGACGGAAGGTAGGGGGAAAAATTGGCAGTGCTTAGCTAGCTATGCCAGGACATACGTAGCGATAGCTGCAGTTCCCCCCTGGTTATGCATGTTGTTGGGGTTGTTGTTGTGACTATAATGCTAAGCACTTAAGAAGTATTCGGTGAAACACATTGTTTATTTATTCAATTATTTTGACAGAGATAAACACTGCCCGATGATCGGTAAAGTGACACGCAGTTGTCTCAATGTTGCCTACACAGTATTTAGACTGGTTGGTTTCTCTCAGATACACAAGGTCAATGGTAGTTCCCCACTGCGTAGTCTGAATGCGAGGATTGCTAGCTCCATACGAAGCGATTGTGATGCACCGAGTCGCATCACCTCAGTTTTATACACACAGCCGCACATACGCAGTTTATCCACACGACCCCACACGCGGCCGCGGCAGCGGCCGAGCTCTGACGTCATGCGCCGATCACCTGCTGCCCACCTCCGGTTGCCGCGCATGCGCATTCACGCGCGGCGCCGGCGGGAGTAGTCGGGCCGTCGCAGCTCCTCATGCGGCGGCGGCGGCGGCGGCGGCGAACTCTGACGTCATCCGCCGCCCACCGGCTGCTCCTCTCTGGTTTCGCGCATGCGCACTATCTGCCTCCAGGCTCACGGCGAAATGCTCGACGGGGTAGCGTAGTGTAGCTCTCGCTACAAAAACTGACACGTTGCCACGCTCCCTAAAGAAGCGTCCCATATTTACGACATTTCTCAACTTGCTGTAGAGCGGTGTCATGAATACCCATTCCCAGACAGAAAACCACTTCACGGGCGGCGATAAAGAGGATTTCATCGTGTGTCCGTTTCTTCGCTTGAAGGCGGAGACAGCCTTCCGTGAGGAACAATCGGGGAGCCAGTTAAGGACGTACGCTGGAATAGTAAAACTGTAAAAACACTCAGCCATTCAATTTGCAGTGTAGTTATTATTAAGGTTTCGTTATTACCTGCCTTTAACTAGCTGCACTGAAGAGCGATATACTATTATCCATTAAACTACTCCGATACTATAGTACAACTTTTAAAGGCCTTTTAAGGACCTATAAACGTTTCTCCACTGTGTCTCGTAGAAGCCGTATAATTAAGGCTGAAAGGAAATGTGAGCGCATAGTGGGTACACTCCGCTATATACCGCCATACCTGGAATATTTGCAGTTAGTGGACGCTGAGGACGACTCAATCCAATTCCTGTTCGCAGTAAAAATTGGTTATATAGCTCTTTAAGCCTATGTTTATATTTGTCCAGCAGCAAAAGACGCACTTATTGCACAGAAAATTTGATTTCAAAATGTAGTTTTTTTTTTCCTGCTACTCGATAAAACGGCTCCGTGATTACCGTTATAAAGGGATTTGCAGTGTAGCCTAGCCTCCGAGATCAGCCTGGAAAAAGGTGCTGTTTTGATTTTATCGCACTTTACTTCAGAAATCAGCCGATGGTGGCTGTACTTCTACTTAATTCTTTGACTTTTCGGGCTTATGAATGCCGAATTTTCGGTGCAAAAACCTAGTTGTCATTAGATCATCGTCGTCTATTGCTACAGGGCAACTTCGCTTTATCCTCATTGTCCCGTAAAAAAGGCCCCGCTCCATAGAGAAAAAGGGTTTCTCGGGACACGGCGCGTTTCCAGAAGCTCGAAGCGTTTGAAGGAAGCCGTAAGAGGTTTCCAAAAAAAAAAAAAAAAGCAAACCGTAGTATAGCGGCAGTGCAGCTTGAGTCAGCCGAAACGAGCCGTGACGTCACGAGTCGTTGCTGCGTCCCTAGGGAAGTGCGCCAAAAAAAGAGACCCTAGGCGTATCGTTGCCCAAGCGGGAAGAAGTGATCGGTCTCCCCCAACGACGCCAGGCGCCAGGGGTCGTGCAAATAGGGCTACTCACTCTTCTCTCGGCGGCGTCCCGTGGAGTCATCGTCTCCGGGAAGTAAAGGAGAAGGCTCTGGGGATGCGCAAGTCCCCCCGTGGGCGTGTATCCGGACGGATTTGTTTCAAGACGGGAAGACTAGGGAGAAGCTCAGTGGGAAGTTATGTGATGATGATAACGATTTGATTTTAATGGCGCTGGGGCGGCTTGGAAAAAGAGCGCCGCAGCTAAAAATGCTTCTTGGTCCATCCGAGGTAAGGTCCGAGAGCGTTCTTTCCAAGCCTTTCCACACTGATAAAGCCGAGCATCAGGCCGAGGGAAAGCTTGTACCCATTGGAAACCTATGGGTACCCAGGGTCTCTGGGGATCGAACCCCGGACCTGCCGCTTACTTGGATGATGTACAAGACACTAGGCTGAAGATTCTAGGTAGGAGCTCTGAGAGGGAGTAAGGAGCATAGGGAGGTGCTAGGAAGATGCGATGGAAAGGGAGATCAAAGAAAGGATCGGTGTTGGGGACTCCATTACAAGGAGAACGGAATCGTCTTGATGAGTATCGGGGACATGCGGTGGGGAAAGCAGGATGGGACTGGATGGAAGTTGGGGAAGAGACATGGAAAATTCGGATCTGCTTTCATACCTTGAAATGGAAAAAAAAGTGTGTACTCGATGTCTTACTGGACCCAAAACGAAAAGGAAAGAGGCCGTTAGAACAACAACAAATGCACAGAACAAACTCGGAGAAGGAGGCGATGGGAATAGGTGAGAGACGGCCAGGAGAATTTCGACAAAAGTGCGAATGTTGGGGTTTATTTTGAACACTGAGGCATCGCACGTACCAGTACACGATTAATCTTTTGACGCGCACAAACGCTCCAGATTTGTATCCTTTTTTCATACCACATAGCCCACGGTTAAACCCTGTTGTTCTGGAGCGACAAGTGCACCCTAACGGTAAGAGGAGGGACAGTATTGGAAGGGTAAGAATAAAAGATGGGGAGAGGGTTGCGGGAAAAATAAGGAAAAGTCGCGATGGTAGCCGCGTGAGGAGTCGGAAGAGGACAGGGAGGAAAGAGACGGCAAAGGGACGAGGGTTTGGGGAAGAGGCTAGGAGAGAAAGAGGGGGGTGTTAGGGAATCGGGAAAGAGAGGGAAGTTGGGGAAGAAGGACGGGAGAACGGGCGAAGGGGACACGAAAGGCACGCGGGCGAAGCGACCAATTGCGCCGAAAAGAGCGATTACCACCTCGCTCGGAGCGCGCCGCTGATCGAACGGTGTGCCGCTTATTGGCGCGCTCTCTCTATGGCCCTCGCGCCGTCATCGTTGTTCGCCGATGAAGATCCGATCCATCCCTTCTTCCCCTCTCCGACCGTCGCAATCATCAACGGCTCCTTCGTAGAACGAGGCCTCGTTCGCTGACCGCCGTGCCTTGTTCGGAGTTCGGTGCCGAATTCCCTCGTCCCCATTCTCCCGTCTCCTACCCCCAGTGCTGGCCTCGTTAACGGGAACCAGCGACGCGCACGTGGGGATGATGATGGCGACCGGCCTGGTTGTGCGCCGGCTCGCATAGTAACGACGTCTATGGAAAAACGGACCGTAGAGGCTGGCATCGCGCGCTTAGGAAGCCGTGCAGAAATGTCAGCGTGTGTGAGTGTTGCTCACAGTTAATTCTGCAGGAACGCCTGAATAGGAAATTGAGAGAGAAATAATTAAGCAGACACGGGAAGTCGGATGATGCGGATGGAAACGGAGCCCCTGGCTGCGATCACGAGCACATGCCGACTGAGGACTCTCCCGGGAATACTCGAAGTGCGTGTTTAATGCAATGGCATTAGCGATGCGCCCAAAGTGAGAGATGACGTCCGCCCGGACTTTGACGTCAGTGACTGTTTTATTTAGGGTGCATGAGGAGAGTACCGTACGGAATGCATGCATGTATGTAAAAAGAGGTGCCCGTGAACTGTGTACATATAGCAAAGCGCAGAGTCCATGGTGGCTGTGGGCTATTACATAGATCCTTCGTTTACGGCTAAAACCCAATCTTATCCAATTCTTGCACCCCAAACACATTATTTGAAGAAACCCAATTTCTTCCAAAAATACCCCTTCGAGAGAACACACAAGGTGAAGTAAATGAGGGCTCGTTATATGCATATAAATGAAACGGCTTAGAAAACGAGCGTTTTTTGAGAAAAGCTGAGGATACCTCACGAAAATTAGCGGGTATTGTGTGTTTATTCCAGAGGAGTGTCTGTTCAACAAGTGATCTTAAACCTTTCTTAACTCTTGTTAATCACGACGTGACTTAATTCAAGGATACGTTCGAAGAGTAACTCTTAGAAGCGGAGCGCCAAAACATCGGTACTGACCAGGCATTTTTACAGTATCATGTATCAAGCTATATCTATGCCAACGACGTCATGCTCCAGTGCATTCGCCCGTTTTATACCCAGCAATTCACAACAAAAGCATTTTTGAAGAGGAACGCAATTTTTTAATATATTTTAAGATTTCACTATAACAATGAATATATCCGAAGATCTCCCGTAGAAAGGTTTGCATTTTTTTTTGCTATTAATGTTCTTGCTATCGTCAAAAGCGTACCACCGTTGCTTTCAGTATGGCAGTCTTAACTGCTCAATGCAGCGACAGAAAAACATTGAAAGAAAAATTTTGCTTGACATCTGAAGCGTGGACCATTTACCTTCAATATCTTCCTATGTGTATCTCACAATTTTTCAGTATTCAAAAATTTTGTCCTAGAATGTTGGACATGGTTTTCGCAGGGTACAAGGTAGGCCGGTCCTGCATGCACTTAAGTGCTATGTAGTAAATCGAAAGTTTACGCGACGAAATAATTGCAATATATTCGAAAAATCAATTTGATGAAGAGTTACTTTCTGGCATACCTGTCAATTGCGTCTTGTTTGTGAAATACTGAACAAGAACATTGCATTTTGTGTCCGCCTCAAAAACGAGCGCTTATAGTAAATTGTTTTTTGCTCCAAAAGAAGGGGAGGGGCGAAAAAAAGCCGAATTAGTGAAATTTTTGCTGAAATTGAAATTTTTTTTTTCTGTGGGGGAGGGGGGGGGAAGAAAATGGCGCAGTAGTCTGTCTCACCTATCTCACTGGACAACCTGAACCGCCGCCGTAAGGGAAGTGATAAAAAAGAGAGTGAAAGAAGAAAGGAAGAAATAGGTACCGTAGGTAGTGGAGGGCTCCGGAAGAATTTCGACCACCTGGGGATCTTTAACGTGCATTGACATGACACAGCACAATTATTGCTGAACAAAACCGATTCGTGCCCGAATTTGAACTAAAGCTCTCACGCGCGCTACCTAAAAAGAAGCTTGGCGCGGACCCCTCGGCATGGGTAAGGGGCTTCAACAGAAGAGGGAACTGATACCTTATCCCCCTTGCCCTCATCTCATTCGTTCTCGGCCGCAAGAAGTAGTGCTAATTTAGAAATCCTCCGTCTGCTTCTCGAGTCGTCGAGCAAAGCGCCCCCAATTACCACCCAGTGCGGACGTACACCATCACCAGCGTAGGCTCCGCAGTTTTTTTTCCTCGAGAAGCCGCGGACTCTGCCGCGCGTGAGATTGTCACCCCCCCCCCCCCCCCTCTCTCTCTCTAACCGACCGGGTTTGTTCAGTTCTAGCATCTCTCCCGCATTATTTCATTCGCTCTCTTCTTTTTTTGCTTGTTTGTGTTTTTTGCCTTCACTAATCCACTTCGTTTCGCCCACATCACAGCCGCGTCGAAAGAGGATTAGAATGCAGCGACCTGCAGCAGCGACCCCCACGGCACCACTAACACTGCAAGGCCATTAGACAAGCCAAGCGCGAGACAGGCGAGGCGACTTATCGCGCTGTCTAGAGCTGTTTTATTTTTCCTTGGTTTCTTAGCAAGATTCTTCCTGCTCTGGTTAATAGTCCATCACACGAGTCTAGAGCTCATTATTAGCTCATCGCCGGCCTCAAAATCCTCTCGCGCGCATTCAAACGCCGTGTCGTTCCTTATAACGAGTTTGGAAGAGCACCACAGACTGCTAAATATGTTAAGTGTTTAGGCTTCTCTTTAACTAGAGCTTCACAGCACTGGCCATCATCTCTGATTTGTCTTTCCAACAGCGGCGCGATAGAAGTGGGAGCCAGATCGCGCCATGATGACTGCGCCGTTGAGAAAAATAACCACTCGTATAGAAAAATCGTGTTAATGATAGATGCCGTTCGTTAGTTTCAGCGAACTATCGCGCGAAAAAACGACGATTTGCAGACATCATTATCATCATCATAATTATTGCGACAACAAAAACCACACCAACGTCATCTGCAAACTGCGGATTCGTTAGCGCGCGGTTTTCGAAGAATGGACCAACCCCGAAGGACTCGCAACAGTGATGATTAAAAAGTATGTAGCGATTACATCCATGGTAATGCGGATGGTTACACAAAAGACTGCTCCGCCCTCTGTCTTTCTGCCCTTGCACTAGTGGTAATGACTGTTTATTTTGTGTGTGTGCGTGCGTGTGCGCGTGCGCGCGTGTGTGTGTGTGTGTGTGTGTGTGTGTG